>NC_034601.1:36630385-36707885 GCF_900095145.1 Mus pahari
ACCCCAGATGACGCCACGGGAAAGGCAGGGCACAAGGGAATGGAAATCTACCCAGCACATGCGCAGCTGCCTTGTTTGTTTGTTAGAGCACAGGATATCAGCGCTATCTTGTAATGGCGAATGTGAGGGCGGCTCCCCACAAACAAATGCTTCTAAACCACTTCTGGGTTGAAAAGGAGCAGGATGTCAGTAATATGGGAAAAACATAAGATAAAAGGATGTTGGATTCTGTCTTAGAGTTTTACTATTGTGAACAGATACCATGACCAAGACAACACTTATAAGGACAACATTCAGTTGGGGCTGGCTTACAGGTTGAGAGGTTCAATACATTATCATCAAGGCAGGAACATGGCAACATCAAGGCAGGCATGACAGAGGAGGAGCTCAGAGTTCTACAGCTTCATCTGAAGTCTGCTAGCAGAATACTCACTTCCAAGCAGCTAGGAGGAGGGTCTTAAAGCCCACATCCACAGTGACACATCTACTCCAACAAGGTCACACCTACTCAAACAAGGCCACACTTTTTAAACGTGCCACTCCCTGGGTCAAGCATATACAAACCATCACAGATTCCTCCATATTTACCACACTCTCAGACTGGCTTGATGATCCAGATACAAATTCCCAACAATTCAATGTATTGAAGACGTTGAAGTCTATCCTGGCTGCAAAGTAGGTTTCATCGCTTACATGAGAAACCAAGGGACACCTTGTCTCAAAATAAGAAAGACATAAAAAAAAGAGCCTTACGGGACAGCTCAGAGGTAGATTATTTGCCTGGTATACATGGAAGTCTAGGTTTAATTCCATTACTGCAATCTTAAACATTCTGTTATTTTTAGTTTTTAGAAAATGATGCTTGTCAATAGAACTTGTTCAATTATAAAACGTAATGTTAAAAATAGGAAGAAAACACAGTGGTGGCACAAGAAAAAAATGGGCTTAGTACCCGTTACTATGCCTTGTGCTGTTGGTGGGGAAAAAAAGAAATCTTAAAGAGAGAAGAACTAATAAAAAATTTCCCAATGTTGTCATCACTTTCTGGGTCATGGACAGACAACAATGGAAAGAGGCATTCAAAGACAAGTCATCATTGCTTGTGAAGGGACAAGCAAGACCCAATACGGGCAAATCTAAGGTATCAGCAAGAGTATTAAAGGATGCCAAGAAGTTATTAAATATTGTTTCCTAGTGATAGTCCTTGAGTTTAATTTCAGTACATTGGCACTACATTGGGCATAGTCAATGAGAAACTGATTAGTACATATAAGGTATTTCAGCTCTTGTTTACATGAACAAAATAGAGCTTCAGAAAGTGGATAGTAATATCAAGGAGGGCAGCAGCTCATCCAATCACACCCCGGGACGCAGGGAACTCTCACTTGAGGATAGGAAAGCTGAGGAAGGAACCAACTGTGATTGATGTGTTTGTATGGTACACCACTTGTTAACAGACAACCATGTAGAGCATTTTTGAGGCATTTTAGGAAGTTGGAAAAGGTAATTCTGTGGACATAATTTTAAGTGTCCACTTTGCATGGCAGATTTCAAATCTATGGTACTTTTAATATAAACGTGGAGGGTGCTACAACATAAAGAACATAATATACTATAATGTGTGTGTGTGTGTGTGTGTGTGTGTGTGTGTGTGTGTGTGTGTGAAGCTTTTTACTGGTAAAGAAAAGGATAAGATGAATGCTCAAACTGTAGTGTAAGTTTGAAAACCATGTCATCTCATGTTTGATTCTTTGGCACCTTGGCTCAGGATTTTTCTTTTGTTGCTATGAAGACCCAAATTCCCTAAGGTGTGGAGAAAAAACATATCAGGAGATCAAATAATCCACACTGGAAACCTTCAGTCAATGTTATTCAGTGGAAGTGATAAAGATTCTACTAACAAATGAGAATGCATATGTCCCCCTGTATCACGGCCTCTTTGCTAATGTTCTGGTTTTAGTCATGCTATGCAGTAACAAAAAAATCAGGCAGTAATTTTATATATTACTTTGTTAGTTGAAAAGATATCATATCAAAGATGAAATGATGACATGCTTTCATGGCTTAATAAATACAGGACATATGTCATTGTCATATATTTGATAGACTAAAGATAGGTAAGGCTTGGAGATATTGTTTAGAAGATTTAAGTTGCATGCTGCCAAACCTAACAACTTGAGTTGAATCTCCAGGACCCACATGGAGGAAGGAAAGACCTGACTCCTGGAAGCAGTCTTCTGATTTGCAGGTGTACTATAGCACACGCATCCACACATGCATAAACTCACACAGAACATTATTAGGAAATAAAGAACTAACATAAAAATTAAAAACCCCAAATTTAAGTGAATAAAGATTGATTATTAGATTTTGAGATATAAAATAAATAGACGGTAGATAGATTTATAGGTGTGTGTGTGAGAGAGAGGGGGGAGGAGAGAAAGAGAGAGAAATAGTATCTTAGGAGTTTATTGCTGTGAAGAGGTGAAGAAGCACCATGACCAAGGCCACTTATATAAAAGAAAATATTTAATTTGGGTTGGCTTCCACTCAAGAGGTCCAGTTCATTATCATCATGACAGGAAGCATGGCAGCTACAGGCAGACATGGTTTGGAAGAAGGAGTTCTACATCTTGATCTGAAGGCTGCCAGGAGAAAACTCTTTTTCAGGCAGCTAGAAGGAGGGTCTCTTCCACCCTGAGCAGAGATTGAGTAGAGAGCCTCAAGGCCCCCAGCCCACCCCACCCCCACACACAGTAATGCACTTCCTTTAGTATGGCCAGACCTACTCCAATAAGGCCACACCTTCTTAAAGTACCACTTGCCATGGGCCAAGAATATTCAAACCATCATAGATAGATAGATAGATAGATAGATAGATAGATAGATAGATAGATAGATAGAGTAGTTGTATTAGCCTATTACAAGGTTATATGTTTAATATATGATAGCCTTTGTAATGTGAATGACTGAAAGGAAAAAAGAAAGAGATTTAAAAACTAAAAGTCTGTTGGTTCAAATATACAAGTTTTTCCTCGGTCTTCTCTAGTCTTCTAAGACTTCCAAGTTATCCTACCTTTATATAATTATAATCTTTATTCACCTATAGATGCCTGTAACACAGTATCTCACAAATATGAAAATGTTAGTATATAATAAACAAGCAACGTTTCTCCATATTTGATATTTTTAATATTTTTATTTTATTGTATGTATGTGTGAGAGAGGGGGATGGAAGGAGGGGAAGAAGGGATAGAGTGAGAAAGACAGAGAAAGGGGAAAAAGCTCAGAAGTGGGAGAGAGATTGAAAGATATAGAGATGCCACAGGATAATCTTGGATCAGATTCCATCTCCTACCTTGTATGTGTTCTAAGCATTGAATTTCAGCCCATCCAGGTGCAGGGCAAGTGCCTTTACTCTCAGAACCATCTTGCTGGTCCCAAGTTTGGTATCTTAAAAAACAATGCTCCCTCATTATTTCAGTTCAAAGTATCTGTGTTATTACTGACCACCTCTTTCTTTCTTGCTCTGTTTAAGCTACCTAGTGAAGGCATCTCTACCCTGATAATACAATTCCACTCTCTGCCTAGATGAGATTCAGTTTAGCATAGCTATAAACCCTGCGGTTTGCCTTCCATTCACTTAGATCTATTAATTTACTAATCTCTGTGTTCTTCTCATCTGTGAGCTGGAGGTAATGGGAGTAAAATATTTTGGTAAAATTTAAGTTACTTTAAAGACATATAATAAATGCTGTACTTGGCTGATGATAGAATTTGGGTAAGATTTTTAGAAAGAGGAGATTTTTCAATGTCTTATAATCCTCAGTGAAACCTAGTTTTATAATGACTTCCAGATTCTTCTGCACCTTTTTTGTTTTTTGCCAGAAATGGCATCCTACAACTCCATGACTGTTTTGCACACTAAAAGAATATTGATATAGCTCATTGGGTGATTTATTGCTTAGAATACCCAGGGATCACAGTTCCATTCTCAGAAGGTAGTTACAGTCTTGGTGGCAGCTGTCTCATCAGCTCAGATACTACAACTTGTTTTTTCTCATTTTTTTCTTCACCACAGATGTGTCCCTATGTGTTCTTCATTAAATGTGTCCTAGATTTCACTATTTATATTTCTTATTGTTGTTTTTATTACTGTGATATTTTCCTGTGCAATCTCTGCTAATGCCTTCTGGGTCTTATATGCAGAAATGTTGGCTGTTCACTAAAATATAAAGATGGTGCCAGTTAAATACTATAATTGCTGCCATAATTTATCATTTGGATGAAGACAGTATACCAAGAACTCTGTTCTATGAGGGGAAAACTGAATATCACTAATTTAAAAACAAGGAAACTTAGAAACTAATATCTCCAACCATAAATTTGGACCTGATACACACAGATTCAAGTCCATCTCTTACAGACCCTGTATGTGCTCACTTACCAACCAGGTCCTTTGCCATAGCGATTTTTCAGGCATTATTTTTCTTTCAAATATTCTCTTCTGTTCCCACAATTTAAAAAAAATTTTCAGGGTCACTTATGATTTTACCTCAATATATATCATAAAACCACAGCCTGTTCCTCCATGTACTAAGCATGCAGTCATTCGAACTTCTTATACTTCATATACTTCTTACCAAAAGTTGCCAAAACTGTGTGATGGAACCAATATTTTGCCTCTTCACTCTTAAATTTGGGGTAGATCCTTAAAGAGGGAATCATTCTGCCTTTCATTTTATTGTTGCAATTTAAACATCCTATTAACAGAAGTCACAAACAGATAGTTTCCTATGCCAACTGTCAATGCCTGTCAAGATCCTAGCCACGGCTGCCTCAGTATAATTTGGATGCTGGAAGTAAATACTGATCTAAATATACGTTACATTTTATGCAGCTACAGATATGCAGAAACTCATAGGTAGACTTGTACTCTGGCATCACTAAATGAGTTCTGCTTACAGACATCTCTTACAAATGTCCACAGTTGTTACTGTGACGAGTCATTGTTTGTTCTTTCTGACTTGTCGACAGATTGCACTGTGCCTAGTATAAAACATAAATTCATGAAAAGTAACTTGTTGTTAAAGTATGTAAAGTAGACATCAATAAGCCATTAGGTCTGGTGTAAAACTCAGTCATTTCTTCTAAGAATGGTAACCAACAGTGAATTAAATCCACATCACTCCTGTTTGATCCTCATTGGTTCAAAAAGCAACATTACATTCAGGAACAGAGATGTGTATCTATAATGTTTGTTGCTTGGGAGCTTGGGAAGGAGAAAAACTTGACTCTGGAAGTTTGGGGCTAGCTTTTGCAGCATGGTAAAACCCCATATCAAAATTTAAATTTTATAATAATATAATAAATACAATTTTATTTACAAAAAGTAAAAATAAGATAGATGATAGATATATATGATATGATATGATGATATGATAGATTATAAATAGATAATAGAAGAAATATTTTCTCTAGTCTTCTTATACTCTTGAACATTTATTCTTCTACTTCTCTTCAGACATATATACAATGCCCTACCAAAATCAGATATCCTACATCAGTGTTTCCCCAACCTCCCAGCATATTATTTATGACACTTTATTTCATGAAGACCAGTCTCTTTCTTTTTTATTCTGTATTTTATTCTTTGTGCCTGCCTAACACAGTCAGAGTCCAACATCTTTAATAAAGTAGAATGTTCTAATAACCAAGAGATGGAATACTTAATATCTAGAATTCCTGACCTATTCTCTAATGTTTTATGAGAAGTGACTGGACAGTAGCTGAGCCAGGACTGCACAACATTGGCATTTGCTGCACTGTTTGTTAATTGGGTTTCATGGATGTTCTTAGACTCAAAGTTATTTCCATGGAAGGATGATTTCCAGTTCCTTTAATTTAAAATAACTTTTCAAACCTAACACTTTGGGGGCCTACCGGCACAGATCAAGCTAGTAATCCCCAGTGAAGCTGAAACACAACATGTTCTATTCATTTTTAATAAAACACATATCTTTTTCATCTCTAAATTTGCTTTCAGGACTGCTCCACAACAGTGGTTCCTAAATGCAATCATCTGTATATTGAAACACAATACCCTGGAGGAACTTACAAAAAAACACAGATTCCCAGATCCCAAAGAAGAAGATATATGAGACAGATTTTTATTCAAAAAAATAATAGTCTGTGGTAGGATCATAGATCTAAATTTTAAACCTCTTTCTTTATCAGGAAACCAGATACACATCTGTCAGTTGAGAAGTGATTGTCTAGGGCTAGAGTAGTTGAGGCAGATGAAGTCAGGTGTTAGTGTGTGAATGACAGTTTTTTCTAGTGTATTATAAGGTTTATAAAAATAATACATCATGTTAGTGCATTAGAAAAAATTTAAGAGCCAATAGATGTTGAGTGCATTGGGTCTCCATGCTTTTACACTTTAACATCAGTTATACTGATGTGCATCAGTTGTACTAATGTCTTTACCTTGCAAAGATTTTTGATGTTCAAATGAAGGGCACACTTGAAAGAACTCAAGTGACTTTTGGAATCCTAACTTATCGAAGATGAAAAACATACTTTTAAGTAATAATTACAGACTCCGTAGCTTGAGAGGATTGCCTCCCTACTTTGGAAACTTGCAGGAAGCCTTCCAGTGTCATGGAAGATAGTCCCCAGGGGGAAACGTTCAGGTTAGTTCCAGCTCAGGAGTCTCCCTCCAGCTTCTGCTTCTGAAGGACATGGTATCTTCAACCATAAGGACTTACCTTCCACTTCCCAGGGACCACTGGACTACTGCAGGTACCAAGGACAACTGCAATAGACTGTATAATTGGGGAAGATTTTGGACATCCTTGGCTAACAATACAAAGGAGGACTACTTATACCTGTTTTAGGGGTTTTGTCTGGTAGTATTCGACTTTGGGGGTAATGCTGTCAGCCAAGATAAGAAAATTTCTTGAAAGCTATATATGTTATCTTTACACACAGAATTACGTGCATTGTATGGTTAGTTTATTTGACTGTTTTGTTTTGTTTTTACATGTTCAAAGAAGAGCAGCGCCATTCATCGGGAGCTAAGCTATAGAAGTTATGTTTGAATATCACTGTTCATTTGGGCATGGAAATCCATATTTGTTACTGCATTATCAAAATTAAGGCAAAGGAATATTTAAATATTGTGACTCAAGTCAGGACATTGAAACTATTATCAGGTGCTTTCTATTGATGAGATGTACCTGGACAAAGCGAGTAACTAGAAACTTTCTATACAAACAGGCAGCATGAAAAGCAAGAGGGAGGAGTTGGGGAGAAGAAAGGGGGAACAATCTGGAGGGAGAAATAACTCAAGGTATATTTGAAAATGCCATATGAAATCATATTATGTTCATTTAAAATTGTACGTGCATATGTGTACACTCTCTCTCTCTCTCTCTCTCTCTCTCTCTCTCTCNCNCACACACACACACACACACACACACACACACACACACACACATGAAGTTATACTACTTAGGATGACAATGGTTAAATTGTTATTGGTCAGAGGCATCTAAAACTAAACCACAGTCTATTGCCATGGTCCTTGGTGGCCTATCAGAAATTGAAGATAAGACCTTACTTTTGGAGACACCACACATATTGGACATAAGCCTTGAAGGAATCAAGTTGGATCTGCTCTAAAAGATTACTCTCTGAGGATGAGATTATTTCATAGGACCAGAGTTAGGCAAGCTACCCAGAGAGTAGCAGTCAATGGTCATAACCAAGTGTAACCACAAAAATGGCCAGAAAGACAAAATACCCCAAGAAGAAGAAGAATGATCCTGATATCTTATGGGTAACCACAACTATCTAGTTGGACATAAGGCCCTCTCGATGGGAAGGAATTAAAGACTGAAAAGCTAAATCTAACCTATGACTATGGCTGATGCGGTCAATGATCCTAGAAAGGAACCTACTACTGTTATTGCTCTAATCCAGTATTATCTTCAACTTCATTCAAAACACTTATCTCTATGCCCACATTAAGTGTAGCTTTTTTTCCTTCATTCTAGGAGTTCCTTGTTGTAGGAGACAGAGACCAATACAGAAAGGCACAGCTAGTCAAAAATGCAGAGAATTGCTGACAGCGAGGTAACCATCCTCAGTTGATGTATTTATACATAATGTTCCAAAAGGATCAAGGAACACTGAAGAGAATGGAAAAATTATAAGAACCAGAGGACCAGGATATTTGCTGAAAGACTCTATTTCCTATATATGATGAGGAAGCTATGCTCTTGATATTTCAATGGTATGTTTGTCTCAACAGTAGACAAGAACTGAAAATGGCAACATCAACTGATAAAACAACATTGATGGTAAATCTCACAAAGACCCATACATAGACAATAAGCTACACCAATAATTAATGGTGGCTGAGAGAAATACATCAATCTATTCCAAGAATTAGCCTGCTGACAAGGGATCCACTACCAAGTTCAGCTTTGCACACACACACACACACACACACACACACACACACACCCCAAACACAAATGCACGTGGGTGTGCGCACACAACCCACGAACACACCCCACTAAATTGATCCAGAAGACTATTTTCATATTTAACATATAATATATAAACATATATATGCATATAAACAAATATTTCAACTTTTTATGAAGCCTATCTTCAGTTCTTGGTGGATCATAAAGAGGCAACTATTTGGGAGCAAAATTTAGTAGCTGTACTCTTGTAAATTTTTACAAGCAATCCTTCCATCATACTGAGACTATGTCACTTTAAAAAAATCTTTAGAGAAATTTTATAATAGCAGCTTACAAAACCATATCTTTAATTATGCTAGTTGTGTGTACTATTTATACTCAGAAAGTATAAATCAGAAAAACTAGTTTTTATGTGTACAAAATAATTATCCCATAAAACTATTGGTTTCCAAGTGTGCTTCTATCTCCATCATGATGATGAGGAACTTATTGCATCGTTAAATGATACCTGTGACCTTTTCTCTTCCTTTATTATCTCCACTAGGACTTACTTGTTTTTGTTTTGGGAACTAGCAGATAAACGCTATATATTTTCATGGGTATCACATTTCTTGTAAAGATATAAATGTCGAGTGGCTAAATCTAGCTCATTAATGAATAAATACCTCACGCAATTGTCATTTGTGATAAAAGCATTTAGTAACCCTTCCTTAGAATATTCTTTTCAGGACAAGTCATCCCTAGCTGTTGCTACTATGCTATGCAATAGAAATCTTGAATTTATTCATCCTAAATATAATTTGGCATTCTGGCAGCAGCCAACTCCCCACCCATTTTCCCTAAACTCCACATCCTTTTGTATCTAATATCTTACTGTTTGCTTCTGTAAGATAAATCGTTGGGATTTCATAGATCAACAGTACCATATGATAATATTCCTTGTTTTTCTGGTTTGTTCACTTAAAACAATATCCCCTGGCCTCATCCCTGTTGTCAAAAATGACAAGATTTCATTCTTTTTCATGGATGAACAGTATCCTTTAAGTATTTATACCACATTTTCTTATCCATTTATACACAGTCAGGGTTGATTTCATTTAACTTTGATGAACAGTGAGGAGATTAAACAAGAATTGCAAATCTTTTTAACAGACAGTTTCAAATTTTAAAATTATTTGGATTATAATATTTCTTTATCCTCAAGGATAACACACATGTACGCAATGAAATATATTTATATCCACAACCTCATTGATGTTGTCCAAGTTGCTTGGTATGCCCAGTAACATGTCCTTCTACAAACTTCATGAATTTCCTTTTCTTTTTATTAACCTGAAAATTCTAGTTAATTTTACCCATATGTGAATGGTTGTGTGTCTGACCATTCACTAGTGTAAGAAACTTTACAGTTAGAACACCCTGAAAACAGAACAATTGTCCTGTCCCCCCAAAGGTATGAACTGTCAATAGTTCTTCAATTAGAGGTGGGGCCTGGAGAGCACCTTCACCATTTATGCTAGATTTTAAGCTTGCTGGATTCTGTACAGGTAACTAGAGGGGCTGTGAAATGACAAGTTCAAATGGCATGCCACATGCAGAAAACAACATTCCATACAAGTCCTTCCTTCCCTTTCTTTAGCTCTTACATTCTTTCTACCAACTCTTCTGAGATGTTCTCTGAGACTTCGAAGTAGGAAGGTGGAAAAGATATGACATTCAGTACTGGGCACTTGGTCTCCTTTTCTCAGCAGTTTGGTTGATTATATGTCTCTGAATTGCCTATTGTCCACTGCTAAAGGAACCTTTTCTGACCAAGGCTAAGCATCCCAATCTATATGTGTAAGCAAACATTTAAAAGACAATTTAGCAGCATGACCATCTAGCAAAGTAACAACAGCAGGTTCTCTCCTAGGGCCTATGACCTCCATCACCATGGGCTTTTGACCAGAACTACAGTTCCACAAATGGAATTCCTACCTGTTAAGCAGGCCTGAAATTTGATCAGATAATAGCTCCTCCATAGCAGTTGTGCCAATATCGCACCCGTAGACACATCTTGCCTGACAGGTTGGTATTGTAGTACATAGGAGTCATCCCTGAGTAAAAGTATTGATGGTCTTTTTCTACCTCCAAAGCCTACAGGTTACCTTTTAGACTATGAAAGCCAGGCAACAGGGAGGATGTTTCCAGGTCAATGTGAAATTAGTTTCTCCAATTTTACTCCATTTGAATATAGCGCATCTGGACCATAAGGTAGTTGAACTTCTTAAACACTCTTTTTCAGTTTTTGCTAATCTGTGTATCAATTTATGTTTTCACCAACAGGGTGCAAAGACTTCCTCTTCCTCCATGCTCTCTAACATTTAGTATCTCTAACATTTGTACCTTTGGTAGTTCAGATGATATCCACTTTAACGTAAGTGATGTGCAGCCCTTTGTGGTCTCGATTTGCATTGCCCTGAAGATTTCTGATGTTTGGAACTCTCCATGTAAATTTAGTCATTTCTAAGCCTTTTTCTTTTTGAGAATGTGTATTCATGACCTTTGCCTATTTTTATTCGATTGTTTGCGTTATTGCTACTGAGTTGTTTGACTTCCAAACATATTTTGGATATCAATCTTTTTCAGATATTTCCATTCATCTCTAGGTTGTCTGATTATGTGACTTTTCCCTTTGCCGTAAGAAGAATTTTAAGTTGACAGCATCTTATTTGCTTGTGTTTCTTTGCCTGTGTTTCCAAGGTCAAATTAAAAAAACATCACTTCCTTCTCTAACCAAGAACAGCTTAAAATCTCCCGCCCTGTTCTTCATCCTTCCTGAAATATTTTGTATGGAGGAGCTCTTTTCTTAACTATAATACATTTTTTTTAAATTGTTCAATGTATTTTTCTACATTCAAGAGGGAAAATGATCATATACATATATTTGAGAAGAAATTGAAACCTCTAGAACTTTATACTCAATATCTGAAAATATACCTTCCCTGATCTTATATTTTGCCTGTCTTTGTTTTATGTGTGTAATCATTTGTTCATTTGAGCTGCCATTTGATGACTGTTCTCCAGTGACCTCTTATTTCCCTAAGGACAGGGCCACAGCGACCTAGTGTTTCACAAAACGGTACCACCATACACATCATCATCAGGGAGCACACCTCCTCAGATGTCTTGAAGACTGAAGCTGTTCCTTTGATCATAAGACTTTTGAAAATAAAATTGACTGATATTTTAACAGGCATCTCCTGATCAAATTGTGGCAATGATATTACAAATTTGCATGATTTTTCTTAATACAGATTTTGCTTCTTTGCCAAAGAACAAGTGTTCAGCTTACGATATTTGTTTGTTATGCAGGGAATCATTTGAGGAGGTGGTGGTTGAGAACCTTTCCCAGGAGTGTCTGTGAAGGTTCAAAGCTTTGTGGTGATGAAAGCAAGAACAAGGTCTCCTCTGGGAGTCCATCTTTTCACCCTCGTTGATTGACCTCCTGAGTGTGTTTAGACTGAGCCATGACCTGGAGTCATTCAACAGGATATAGGATGACACTGCTATCTGTCATCAAGCATGACTTAAGTAATAAAAGTTGTCTCACGAAGTTTCTCACAGAGAGGTCCTGGGAAGGAACATCTCATAGCATAGTAGGAGGTTAAAGGCTTCTTTGGTAAAATCCTACACACTGAGACTTGTGAAAAAGAGAAACAATAGAAACAAAATATGAGAAAAGAAAACTGCCAATAGAGCTCAGGATAGGAGCCACAGGCTTGTCAAATGGCATCTATAGTTTTGTCCTGAAGAAACCTACCCCGAATACTTATGGTTTCATTTTAGTTTTTTGTTTGTTTTGTTTTGTGTTTACTTGAGTGTGGGTTTTTGTTGGAGGTGGTGATTTTGCTTTTGTTTGGATTTGGGGCATTATGGGCCTCCAATCCAGGGCCTTACATGGACCAGCAAGAGCTCTATCTTTGATCCATATCTTTATTTTTTTTCCTATTTTTAATTAAATTATTTTATTTAATTACATTCCAAATGTTGCCTCCTTTCCCATCCCCTCCCCACCCTCCAAGCACTTCACCTCGTTCCTCATCTGCTTTGCCTCTGAGAGGGTGCTCCTTCATCCACCTAGTCACCCCATTGACTCACCCCAAGTTTCGCTAGGTTTTGCAGGCTAGCTAGCCTGGAACCGTCCATGTACCAAAATCAGGCTTTCAAATCGTGGGTCTTAGGTCTCAGCACTCTGAAAAACTATGTGTGTAGGTTGAATCATCAAGCCTTGTCATTTAAAGACTTTAAATTTTTCATTTAAAATATATTTACTTTTCATGTCCATTTTTTTTGTTTTGTTATCTATCTATCTATCTATCTATCTATCTATCTATCTATCTATCTATCTACCAACCTACCTATCTATTTTATGTATAGTAGTACACTGTAGCTGTACAGATGGTTGTGAGCCTTCTTGTGGTCATTGGGAATTGAAGTTTTAGGACCTCTGCTCGCTCCGGTCAACCCAGCTCTCTCTGGCCAGCTCTGCTCCCTGCTCGCTCTGGCCCAAAGATTTATTATTATACGTAAGTTCACTGTAGCTGTCTTCAGACACACCAGAAGAAGGCATCAGATCTCATTACAGGTGGTTGTGAGCCACCATGTGATTGCTGGGATTTGAACTCAGGACCTTCAGAAGAGCAGTCAGTGCTCTTACCTGCTGAGCCATCTCACTAGCTCTTTCATGTTCATTTTGAAAGGTAGGAGAAAGAATCTGAAGAGAAAGATTTTGCTTGCCTTGTGTTCCCAAGTGACAAGATATTTGTTTCCCACTGATAGATGTCTTCAAAAGAGCCAAGTATTCTGTGGTTATTTGAATGAGACTATCCCTACAAAGGTGTATATGCTTCAGTATTTGGTTTCCAGTAGATGGACTTCTTGGGAAGAATTAAGAGGTGTAGTCTTGTTGGACAAGTCTTATTACTGAGTTTGTGGGTGATACTCTCTTCCTGGAACTTGCGGAGCATATGTCAGCTCTCAGCTATTGGTTCAGGACCATGCCTGCTGGCCTGCCACCACTGTCCACACTTTCATAGTCATGGACTAACCCTCTGAACCTATGAGCAAGACATCATCAAATGCTTTCTTCTAAAGGTTGCTTTGCTCATGGTATATCTTCATAATAACTGAACAGTAATGAAGACATATCTATCACCTACCTGTCTCATGTATCATTTCCTCTTTTCTCATCCATAATTTGTATCCCATATTTTTTGTCCTTTCTAGTGCTTCCCCAGTTTAGAAGATTAGTCCAAAATTACATTCCCCATCCAATATTCCTCTTTAAAAATTGCTCCCTTTTCTGCATGCATATGCATATTTGTAAGTATATAAGATCAAAAATGTTCATAATTTTGTACACTTTAATAATTTCTATATGTCCACATGTTTATATACATATAAACATATACATACAAAGGACCATCAAAATGATTACAATAAAAAAGAGATCACGCACTTACGTTGAATTCAGTACTTCATAAGTTTCTCTTTTAGACCCTAAACTTTTCTTCCACCACTCAAGACTGCCATTGCTTTAAGTGTAGCTCTCTGATTGAACTCAACACCATCTGCCATATATACTCAAAGGTAGTTATAAACGTGTGTTCCCCCCTCAGTGTCACAAGCCAGAACCAGTATCTTACTAAATAACTTATTCTCCAAATAATTAGGGCACCATCAGTCATAGAGTAGTTACTAATTAAGGACTTGCTAACTAAATTAGAATTTTCAATATTTTAACAGCAATCTTTTCTCGACTGTGAGAAAAATCTAGTTTAAAAAAATCTCTTTTTATTATTCCTCATAAAATGATGTTGAAAAAAAAAAAAGATGTCCAGAAGATTTAGTATACTTCTTCTCCCTGAAAAATTCTGTGGAGTCTGTTTTTATTTTGTTTTATAATTTTATTCTCTTTTCTCTCATTCCTACCATGTTACTAAACATTTTAAAATTCAGAAAAATTCCCTGTTGGTTACAATGGAGAATGACTATATATATATATATATATATATATATATATATATTTTTTTTTTTTTTTTTTTTTTTTTTTTTTTTTTTCTAAGACTCAAGAAGCCTGGGACACATCTGGGAGATGTCTCAGGTGGAGAATGCAGAACTTACCTCCTCTGTTCTACATGGATGAAGTTCCCTTCCTTTATAGGAACTTGTCTCTCCCTTGGTTTTCGGCTTCTTAGTATTCCTTGTACAATATGGGATCCAAACGTCTGTTATTCTAAATCATTTCTATAGACCTTAACTGTATTCCTTTGGAATTATTGTTTCTTTTCCTAGCAAGTGTTTTACACAAAATCTCAACACAAGAATCCAAAAAGCACATCCTGCGCACTGCACCTGAGATCCATAACACTTATTGACTCCCTTGGGACAATAATTTTTAAAGAGTGAATCCAGAGCTGTAGAGTTTTATTCATAAACTGGTTTCGGTCAGAAGATTTACAACTTCAGTTAACTTTTCTGTTTTCCATTTCATAAAACTAAGGCTGCAAATAAGATTTTAAATGTAGAAATATTCAACATAGCCAAAATTTTAAGGATTTTTTTTGAAATAACATCATCTAGATTAGAGTTTAAATGTAAACACATAGAAATCTTATACTAGCCTTAAATTATCAATGGGATTTTGAAAGTTTTTTTCTTTTTACTTATTTTTTTTTAATCTTCTTAGTACCCACATTATCTTAAAGTTCATTATGGATGAAAATGATGTCTTTCTGTTCCTAGGGGCATAAGTATACTGACTTCTTCTGAAAAAATAGTAAGGATAATAAAAGAAAGAGGCTGTCAACGTGAGGAGATATGATGGGTGGAGTATAAGACGTGGGTCCTGGGAGGGGCTGGAGGGTAAAAAGAGAAGGGAAAATTCAATGTGTTTTATTTAAATTTAAATAGAAAGAGGAAAACAGATGAGGTCTTAGTCTTCTGAGTCCCTCTAAATGATAGATTGATATTTTGCATTAAAACCTTGTTAAACAAACATGCCTGGCCCCAGAAAGAATATAGCAGAGATTGTTAATTGATAAAAAATAATTTTATATAAACTGATACCTTTTGGTGGCCTGGCTGATTGATCCATAATTTGCTTCTCTTGTTTGCTGTATTATCATTTCATTACTGAAGAAAATTGTGGCAATTATTATATCTGAGCAAGACAGAAAATATTGGGAATTGTATTTTGTTGTACAATATCTTTTGTTCATTGTGTGTTAATTCCAGTTTTTTCGTGGGATGGTCTTCATTATAGTAAAGTGCTTAGTAGTTTTCTCTTGTAATTTTTCCTAGAAACCAGTCCTTCCTATATATTTTGAGGACATGGTTAATTTATTATCCATCAACAGATTGCATTGTTCCTATTGCTGGCAGTGCAATTACACACATATAGCATGTTCAATAAAGTGTCTAGAAATGATAGTTATTACATGTCTGTGTTTGGGCCCTATGGTAAGAGTGACGACTGAATTATCTCAGGTATGATTGGGCCCTCTACAGAGCACTATCTGGAGGGAACATTGTTTTTTATCAGGAATGTGGTATCAGGAATGTTTACATTGAGGAATTAGTTATATTGAGTGACCTTGAGACCTCTTAATTGGTATGACTCTGTGTTGTTACAACCTTTTAAAACAGAATCACAAGTTTTCACATCCTTCAGTGGGAGTTTCATTGGACTTAGAGTAATCATTAGTATAATATTCTCTGCCTTTTACTCTAAGTACTGGACTAAGAAAGAGCTCCTGGTTTCGCTTCTCAGAAAACAAAAGTCTCTGTTTTGAGTCATCCTCCAAACACATCTACGCAAACCTATGAGACGCTTATCTCCAATCAGCATTTCTCTGAATTGTAATTCAGACGATCCCTCTAAGGTGGGTGGGTTTCTGTGTGAGTTTGTGCTGTGTGCTGCCAAGCATGCTCCTTGGACACACAGCTGTCCTCTGTCACTTGATCACTGCCCATTGGCCTCCCAGAACTGCTCTGAATACTTTGAAACTTTAAGGCAAGTATAGCTATGTCCCAGACTTAAGAAAATAGCCAAAATAAAGGAAAACAAACATGACCTTAGCTATTTGGGGTCTTGTATAATATAGTCTGGAAAAAAAGGTGGGCCGTGAAGGTGAAATGATACACTCAGTGGAAAATTATTTTCTTAAGAACCCATTCTTGGACTCAAGAACTATTTTTTTCCTGTTATATTAATGGAGTGACCATTTGAGATTATGGCTTGTGGAGAGTTTTTCATACCTAGCAAGAATTTATCTTTTAAGTTTAAACTCACAAGCTGGTTATTATAGATGTTGTACTAATCATAGAGGATAAGGACTAGAACTACCCTATCTGTCCATCAGCAGTGAAGTGAATAAAGAAATGGACACATCTATAGAGAAATTTTGTGAATTTACCAAGAAAAATAAACTCTTGACATTTTTAGGATAGAAATAGATATGGAAGTTATTGTGTTAAGTGAAATACATCAGATTCAGAAAGATATACACCCATATTCTCTTCTCATATGCTAGTCCACCTCTCTCTCTCTCTCTCTCTCTCTCTATATATATATATATATATATATATATATATAATATTTAATATATATATTTATATTACTCTCTCTATATAATATATAAACATATAATGTGTGTGTGTGTGTGTGTGTGTGTGTGTGTGTGTGTGTACTCACAAATTATAGTTTGTCTTTGGCTACTTTGTGGGTTTTTCTTTATTCCACCCTTCTCCGTGCTTTTTTTCACCTTTCAACCCTCCTAATACTAGATAGAGAAAAAAGGACAGAGAGGAAAGGAGAGAGATCTTAGAATAAAGTCAAGGGTCATAAAGGATCAAAGATGTCCTTAGACTGCTTTCTACTGATTAGAGGCATTAAGTTCCTTGGGACAAGTTTGATCTTCACTGTCAGGATACCTAATTACTTCTTGTTTTTTTAATTCTTCACAGAAGATACTTAACAAACCATGAGCAACAGCAACCAACAATCCACCCTGCCTCTCAGGGCCAAAGGAATTATATACCCTCTGAAAACTTCCCAGAATTCCCAATATCACACAATTGCAGTATCTGCAGCTGACAAAACCACACCTCTGATAGAGCATGAGGCAAATACACACACACACATGCACACACACACACACACACACACACACACACACACATTATATATATATATAATTTATGTGTTTTAAAGTAATCAAAATACCAAAATTATGACTGTTTCTACCCAAGGAGCATGTAGCTGTGGGTTATAGAACTAGAGAGTGGTAGAAAAGGTCTTAGGTGGGGATGCGATGAGAGCAAAGGTAATAGAATATACTCAACCTGAGAGCAGAAGAGGGACTGTGGGGCAAGAGGTAAGCGAGAACAAGGGAGGGCATGATCAGAAGACAAGTAAGAACAAAGTGTGTGTGAAATAGCATAATGAAACCTGTTATATTATATGTTAACTACAATAACTGATGAAAATTTAAAAAGAATAAGGGCAGTTTATGGAGAGTAACACATACAGTCAACTTCAAAGCAAAGGATGGAAATTAGTGGTAGATAAATAAGATGATAAAGTAGTGATTTTTGAAAAGATATTGGCATTGCTGTTTATGATTTGACAAGCACTACTTATGACATGGATGGAGTAAGTACAGCTTTAAGCTAGACATAAGTAACTATGGATCAGGAGTCACTTGTCTTACCTTAAAGGCTTTACAGTGTAACATCTTACTCATTATGGTAATTGTAGGCATGAAATAGGGAGAGAACATATGGCATATGACTGAACTTGATATCTTACAGTTGTAAAGCTAATTCTTTGGGTGGTTCATGGTAAATTTGCTGTGTTTTCTGAGCTGAATAATGCATGTGGTTCATTGAAGAAGGGGAAAAGTGAGCTCAATGAAATCAAAATTATTATAATTACTACTATTATAAAGCCTCTCTTGAGGATTGGAGAATAATGGTACTTCAGTAGCATTGGGGGTGGGGGTGGGACAGGACTATGTTAAATAATAATTGTTCTTTACCCTAGGTTGAAGTGACATATAAGGATATGGCTTGTAGAACATTTAGGCTCACATCAAATGAAAGATACCATATGAAAGCAACATATCATAACGGATAGTCCTAATGGTGCTGGTTGTTATTGTCTTGCATTATTTAGAAAAGCCAGCTATAATAGTAGCTCATACATTTGAACCATAATATTAAAAGTGTTTCAATTATTCAAAGCTTAAGAGTCTTTAGTCAAAGAATTAAATGAGCCTTCTTTGATTATCACCTGTAACAACGCACAAATCTGGCATTTTTTTGATTTGAAAAAGTTCTGAGTGTAGAACTTAAACTGTTGTAGTTGAAAAGTATAGGCTTACGAGGAGCAAAGTATTTAATCAGAGTCTCAGAGAGTTTTCAAATGGATGGGGAAATAGATGATCCAATAACAGTGTAACAGTATGAAATGCATCTTCTGAAGGAGGAGAGCTGGAAGAGGAAAAAGAGTTGGGGAACAGGATATTGTCTGCCCAGTTTAAATGTAGGGAAAAAGAAGATGTCTCTCTTGATTTCATCCACAATAACAGGCACAACTCCTACCGTTATTCTGTGTCTTTACTTTCCATAGAAGGAAATCCTTCTACAAACCATAGATCCAGCTCTCTAAGGTTTCCAAACACTTTATTCCAAAAATATATATCAAATTAATCTGGTATGCATTGGTGGGACTGCATCGGTGGATTTTCAATCTTCAAGTTTAAACAGCCCTGTCCCTGATACCATAAACAGTGGTAGAAAAATGCTAACAAAAATACATGTCTTTGACTTTCTGAATTTTAGTGGCTATATGGCACTAGAATATCAATTCTAGCTGTTACTGTTTTTCTAATACATCTTTGTGATCCACAGGATCTCCAGTGAAAGTTGACACACTGAAGCAGGGCATAACTGTATTTTGCTATACTAAAGTTTGGGATAAACAATTATCATAAAGATATGAAAATGCTTCTAATTTGCCTTTGTTGCCAGAGATCCTATTTTGTGTCACAAATGGCCAAACTAGATCTCTCTTTGTTTTGGGTGTTTTTCTGTCTTTCTTTTATTTTTCCAGTATTTACTCTTATACTTTGCTTTACCCAAATGGTTTTCTTCTAGGACTACATAATATGATACTGTTAACCTGTCAAGTTTCATCACATAGTAATTCTAACCTGGAATTTGAGGCTACATAAGATTCATGTACACTAGAATAAGGAATCTCAGACTTGTGAGGAGTGCCTGGGCAATACTCTTTACCCTTTGTTTACTTTGTTTTATTTGAGCTATCTTCTGTCTTTGCAGCCATCTTTTCACTGTTTCTCAGTGGACACTGTTGGATGTGGAAACTTCATTCTGTTTCCTGTCTAGAAGAGGTAAAGAAACTTTACTTGCCAGTGCCAATAAAAGTAAACAGATCCTAGCTCTATTCAAGCTATTGAATAAAGCTCCAATCATGACATGCAGCATCAATAACACTAACGACTCTGGATGTAAGTCTCCTTGAGAGGATCATTGAGAATCACCAGGTGCCTGCATTTCTGTCCCAGAACCTTTCAACAATAATGCTACCATCTTCTTGGGAAGCTTTTAAATACTCCTAAGCCTAGACATGAAATTGCCTTTATTCATACTGCATGTTCTATCTCTGTTTCAAGTTAAACAAAAAGAAAAAGAATCAATAGTTTGGGAAGTCACAGTAACAGGTTTTAGATAATTAGTTCCTATGTACACTCTTGCATCCAGGAAACTTCAGAGACATTGGTGATTAACAAAAATTCAAAGAAGCGAATCTGTTTTTAACTATATAACAGAATAGAAATGGAAAGCTTTTAAGTAGTAAAAAGTTGCTAAACATCAATTTCACTTTTAGCAATCTCCCTGCACATATATTTTTAACCTTTTTTTTTTCTTTCAAAGTATGGAATATCGTGAGCTTACTGACATTTAGCTTCAATGACTACACTGACTTAAGACACATCTTTAGTCACAATTCTGTATCTAAGCATTTACCGCATAATTCACATGTGTAGCATCTCAAGTGATGCTCACTGAATGAGGTCAAGGGGGATTGTGACAAAATAATTCTTCTGCATTGTGTTGTTGGCTACATGACCATACATAGGTCAAAACTAATTGTATTTCATAGTAAAATAGTTAATTTTATTTTATTAATATTTTATGCATTCCCATTCCTTCTGTCATTTATCAATCAATCAGTCTTTAAAGAATTAGACAGTACTATGTTGACATCTGGAAAGACAGTGATGAAAACCATTATATACAGAGTTGTTGTTTTTTTTTTATCTTCTTTCTCTGTTTCATATAGTCCCATCTACCATAGTGCCATCCGCCCTTATTAGATACCCATGGGAAATGATATAAAAAAAATAGAGGATAGAAGAGCCCAGAAATACTATCTTAGGGATCATAGTTGATGCTGAAAGAAAATGAATGTGCTAATTCTTTGACATCAACGGTTGAAAGCAAATGAGCAATAATGATAGTAGGTAGTAATTGTACTTGCTGACAAAAATATTTTTTGTTCAAACTCATAAATAAAAAATACAAGCATCAGGCAAGGCTCATCTACTGTTCAGCCAATTGATATTTATTTGTGGGAAGAGCAATGAGGTGTTGTTACTAACATAAGAAAAATAATATTGGACTGTAGTTTTCTTATAAATGTGTAGTTTCTCCCATTGTTCAATTAAATATGTTTCTGCATCTGGTTGACAGGAGTTAAGACAATTAATAGTTAACATTTTTACTTCTCTGTCCATTTTTCTTGTGTTTTATACAGACTGGAAAAAGTTCTAAATTGAATCTTACTTAGTTAAACCTATGTGTACATACACAGATCCTACTGTTGTAGCATCTTATTAATTTTTAGTATTTTCAGACTCTTAATACTATGACAAAGTGCACAGATACAACACGTGATTTAAAAATCACCAAGAGAGCTAACACCGTGACTGTTATTTTGCATAGATAAGATTTAATCACCTTAATGATCAGGAATTGTTCAGTGGGCATTGTTATAAATTTGTCAATGTTCATAGTCCAAGACAAGAAACACAAGCCTGTCTTTTGTGCATATACATTCGTTTTGAAGCTTCCCTGAATGGTTGGTAACCATTTCCTGAATGAAATTGATATGTGTATTTTCTTGAAGCCCACTGTCAGTAATCAATGGCTTTCATGTGGGAAAAAAATTAAAATTTAAAAATATTTTCAGCCAAAAATGTCAGTGATCCTACTGGCCCTTTGGAGAATGAAACCGCTTTAAGGAAATAAGAAACTGTTTAGGGGATTTGAGAAGGCAATTAAAAAAATAACGAGTTTCATTTTTGGAAGGTCTTCCTTGTAAACATCAATGGCATTCCTCTTTGGCAATGAGAATTGATACCCTCTTAGCATATGAAGCTCCCATGCTTCCTGGGCATAGTCTTAAGAGCTGAGGGATTCCATGAACATGTCATGCTAGGAGGTAGGGCTGTAAACGGAAAGAGGACATTCTTTCAACACTTATTTTTAACTTAGCACACATGTTCAGCTCTTGCCTAAGCTTGTCTCTCCTATCTTGTTTTCTGGCCAGTATATAAACTGAAAACAAAAACAAAAACAAAAAACATGTCTTTAAGAATAATAGCTTCATACCTACACTCATTAGAGGCAGTTTAGGGAAAGGTGGTTTTTCTTCTTATTCTAAATCTTACACTCAATAAGTAAGAGAAATAAAGCTATTCCATCAGTGAACTTAGTTTAAAGGTTCTCTCCGTGAGCTCTCACCTAATGCCCATTTTAATAAAGTATAACAACTAGATTGTACAGTCGCACTTAGTATGGAAAACTTCTTAATGGCTCATTGTCTTCTTTGGGGTAATTAAATTGAGAAACTATGCACACTAATGTCTTATCTAATCGACACTGTTTATCTCCCCGTTTATCTCCCCTAAGCATTAGTCACTAATGGTGGACTCATAGCAATCAGTGAAGAAAATATCCAGGTCATTGGATCTGCCCTGCCCCCGTCAGCACACACCATGGAGCAAGCACATGGTTTCAAAGCCCAGGGGTTTCCCCATCAATCTGTGCCAGAACTCAATAAGTTAAATGCTCAGGGATCAGAAGTATGCAGAGAACAGCAGAAGGAAATATTTTTCTCCACAAGACTTTTTTTGGGAGGGGTGGGGGGCACATTCTTAGAGGTTGTAAACATCAAAACAATCTCATTAAAATTTTACATCTTATCTCTGCAATGAATTTCTATCAAAGGACATCTTGGCAGTGGTGATGAGGGGGTGGATTGATTGGAACATAGCTGACAATGAAATGATGGTGTGGGTTTTTTTTTTCTCTCTCTCTCTCGTTTCAAATGTAAATGAAGGTTCTTTGATTCTCAGGAAATGCAGCCACAGTTCTGCCTCCCACCATGGCACTGGGAGATGATCCTCTGGGGATATTGTCTCCTGCCTGGCAGACTCATGGGCCAATAATGAAGGGAAAGCTTTCGGGGAGTCTCCCCTGAAACAAACATGGTAAGGATGAGCTGGTAGATGAGTTCTTTGTAGTTCTTTGAAGAAGGAGCCATCAGAACAACTTATGTCAGAGAATGAATGGGAAATACTTTTTCTAAGCTCTTGAAGGTGATCTTCCTTCATCTCCTAGGAATGTGAATTGAGCATGCTGGGCCAGCTGAAGGAATGTTACTCTTTAGATTTTTACCTCCTCAGGTGCCATGTTTCCAGCTGCTGGTTCATATTGTGCTTCTTCTC
The DNA here is from genome assembly GCF_900095145.1 of Mus pahari. Classification (NCBI taxonomy): domain Eukaryota; kingdom Metazoa; phylum Chordata; class Mammalia; order Rodentia; family Muridae; genus Mus; species Mus pahari. Next base: position 36,653,745 of record NC_034601.1, read on the forward strand.
TTCCTTGTCTTGAGGACTGTGTCTGTTAATACAGAACAGGAGAACAGACACAGAGAGATCTCTCTTCCAATTGGCCTTGTCTAAGAACTTCATATAGAGGGGATACATGCTAGTGAATGAACATTCTAGGGAAATCTCCATAGAGGCCATGCACAGCATCTTCCTGGGTCAGTGACTATATATCCTATATATACTTTACTTGAACACTGTTGGGTCCAAAGCAGGCTTTCAGTGGATGATTAAATAAGTTAATGGAAATATAGGCAAAGGGACAGAAGCCATGCACACTTCTTAATACCCGGGGTTCTTTCTTATTTCTATTAGCCTTCAAGTGCACACATAGGCACACAAGGTTTGCTCTACTCCTTTTTAGTAGACAATTTATCTAACAATCTTTTAGTCCAATAAAGTTATGAATAACAATGTCACAAGCGATACAGTTGTATGAACTGCTAAGTCCTGGAACTGCTGAGATGGCTTAGTGGTTAAGAACATTTGCTGCTCTTGCAGAGGGCTCATATTTGGTTCACAGCACCCACATGCACCACAACCCTCTGTAAATCCAGTTCCAGGAGATTTAAATCCTTCTTCTGGCATGCAACTGTGTAGACAGACTCATGAAATAAAAAATAATATAATCTTTAAAAATAATTGCCAAGCTCCACCCTGATCGATTCAGAGTTAACTTTAGGGTACAACACTCTGATGTTTGTTGTTTCTGCTACTACTTTTTCTGAGCCCAGGGACCAGGACAATTACAAATAATTCATTTGTACACACAAATACACATAGACACAAATACACATAGACACACAGACACATAGTCAGAGACAGACAGAGAGAAAGAGGCAGAGACAGAGACAGACAGACAGACAGACAGACAGACACACACACACACACACACACACAGATGGTTGTGATATCCTATTTTCAGCTGCTTATGGTAATCCTACAAATTGTGTCACTATAGCATGTTTACTTAGAGCAAGATTGACAACTCCAATATCTAGTTCTACATTTTTAATTTTGTACACATAGGCAAGTCACTCCATGTCTATATACCTTTGTTTCTTCATCTTAAAATTATGGATATTGACAGTGCTTGATTCCTAAATCTTTGAAGAGTTAAAGTATGTCAGTATGCAAACACCGAGAAAAGGTCTTAGCATATAGCAAGTCCTATCTATGTAGAGGGCAGCTGAGACAACATAAATTGGGATATTTTTCCAAAAGCACAGGCTGCTAAACATTTATTTGTTTGTCTGTGCCTGAGGGTTTAGTACCAGCTCCGTACAGCATTCATTAATTTACCCATTTAACAAGCCATTAAGTAACAGTATGTGATAGTCTATGGTGCTAGACAGGGTCTAAAGATGATTCCTGCCTTCACCAAACTTCCTTTCAATAGGAAAACCTAAGTAGCAAACAAGAAAATGTATATGTATACATGCTACACATACAGATGCATACAAAATGACGTGAGAGTGATAATACAAGGTAAGATTAGGTAACAGAGCTAATTGTAGATGAAAGTCTGGTTGTGTTAAGAGGGTAGCTGAACACTCAAAAAGCAAAGAGCCCATCCTGATCAGGGCATGAAAAAGACACTCCATAGATTAGCAATACAAGATCTTAGTGACAAAATGTTGGTATTTTCATAAAAGAGCAAGAGGAGGGATGACAGCTGACGAGACCCCTGGGGTAGAATAGCAGCGCCAGCCACTAAGACCAGCCTGCAATGTTCATATTTCCATTAAAATTAAACCCACCTGTCTAAACTACTCATAATTTGCAAAGTACATATAAAGATTTCCCCCTTTTTCAATTATCTCTTTCATAGTCTATTTCTGGAAGAATAACATGTGTATATAAAAAGCATCTGCCTTCTTTTTTTAAGTTGAATCTCTGATTAATCCAGTTTTAATCCATCTATCTAATTCTGCCTTGCTATTTTCTTTCTTTATCCTTCAATTGCTCCACTGGATGGGGGGTCTGGAGGGCAAACACATTCATTATGTTGCCAGAAAACAAAATAGGAATTGCACTGCAGGGGACAAAATTAAATTTACAGCTTTCCCTTGTACATGTCATAAACTATTGATTTAACACAAGGAGGGCAGGCTGTAATGATGGGGCACAACTGTAATGTTGAGCTGCTGTGCTTGAGCTGGGGGGGGGGGGAGAGGCCAGGAGTGAATGCAGATGAACCTGGCCAGCCACAGACACTAGCACCTGCCCCAGTCTAAGGGAGGAGGCTAGACTGGGTTTCCATACTATGTGTAGAGATTCCAGTGCAGACAATCACCTGCTATGATATGCAGACTTTGTGCCTAAATGAAGTATCAGGTGATCGGCTTTTGGAATAGAAGGTAGACTCAATGAGAGTTTGCATATGGTGCCCCAAAGCCCATAGATATTCATAGGAGTCTTTTACAAATTGACAAGTAAGAAATCATCCTCGGAGAGGCGGGTAGGCAGAGAGAGGTAACAGAGCAGGGTGAATTCTTACAGGGAGCTCCCTGATACCTCAGGTGGAGGCTGCATGCCCCCCCCCAAGCACTATGTATTTGGCACAATTGCTCTTTTGTAGTTATCAGTGTCACTAACACAGACTATAGGTTCACTCAAGTCTCTGAAGTGACAAGAAGAAAGATAGGATACAAAGACATAATCTGTGTTATGTTTGATGAATGAATGACCCCTGATCAATTTCAGAAAATGATGAGAAGACTTGCAGAAATATCTTCTCTACCCTCACGTCTTCATCTTCAAGCTTGTTATTGGTCATCAATAGTAGAGTCATTCTTTACTGTTTGTTTTGTTTTGCTTGTTCTTATTCTTTTGTTCTTTCCAGACAAGGTTTCTCTGTGTAGCCCTGGCTTTCCTAGAACTCACTCTATAGACTAAGCTGGCCTTATTCTCAGAGATCCACCTTGCTCTGCCTCTTGAGTGCTGGGATTAAAAGCATGAGCCACCACCATCTGGTTGGTAGTTTTCATCTTTTCCAAGAATGAATAAAAGGGAATGAAGGAAATAGTAATCAAAGGAAAGGAGAATATATTAGAATTTTGAAATTGGGGAGAACACTCTTATTCTATCCATGAGGACAGAGTATTGGTGAGTGTTACATAATCTGACTCTGGAAACCAGATGTGACGCATTAACTATATTTCCAGTAACTTACTTACAAACATTGTAAGTATTTAAGAACTGTGTTGTATAGTTCGATCATAAACACTATGACATTAGTTTCATGCAAATATTGGCACATCCATTATTAAAACTTTGGAGCTAAAAATGACAGTTTAGCAAGCGCAGTTTTTAAAACATGAAACAAAACTTGGAACATCTTCCTGTGACACTTTGACCTCAGCTATAAATCTGTCTAGCTCTCATAGACTCCTATGATTCATGGTTAAGTCTCTCCAAACATACACGTCTAGAGGTCTTAAGGCTTTGTTTTTGCATTTTTCCTTGTTAAGTTTTTTTTTTCTTTCAGAGATACAGACATTTGTCTTCATCCATTGTTTGTAAAGAGTCCAGAGAATCCAGGGTTAGGGAAAAAATATGCAGTGACAGTCAGTCCACAGGAGTCCTAGTGGATCCTGTTCAGGAATCACCAGCAAGTAACTAAGCCTTGAATTTCTATTAGAATCAGAGGTCATATGGCTTTATCAAAGGTGGCACATCCCATAAAATTACAGTCTTGGGATGACAGATATGCCCTCATGAGTGCACAGGCAGAGGCAGAAGGATAAAGCTGTATGTGGGAAAGTAGCCACAGAACTCAGAAGATGCCAATCATTTTATTTCTTTTGAATTAAGTTGGCAAATCCCTCTTAAGAAATCCTCCATAAACATGGCATTAAGAATTTGAGTAGTGTGGTATTGTCAAGTGTGACTTTGATTAGGCATTAGAAAAGCTCGAATTTTAATACCAAATATCTCGCTGATGTCTTAGAAGACCATGTATACCAGCTCCCTTTTTGTTTAATCAAGGAAATTGTGTCAATTTAAAAATTGGAGCTTACAAAAGTTTATAAACTGAGGTATGTTTGCATAGAAGATCTCTTTATGGAACAACTAAATAAGGATTTTTTTTTTCAACTCTGATTGCAAAGTAAGTTTTACAGAACAATGTTATGAGCCAACTGAGCCAGTTCTATTCCCTAACATCATCAGGAAAGATTTATAGATGCTGGCAACAGAATCCTCCCCCCACCCCTACCCCCAAACTTGTTGTTTCCTAACCTGGGACAGTGTTCCACTGAGGTTCTCCCAGGACACAGGACACTCAAAGATGCATAGGTCATGGTGCTTCACCAGTAGCAACCCGTGCATAGGACATGTGCATAGCCCATCACAGAATGTCAAAAACAATTCTTGGAGAACGCTTATTACCAGCCACATGAGGTTGTCTAAGATGTTAGTTAGGAGAGCTGTAATTTATTGTAGACTGCACTTGAATTCATTTTCATATGCCAAAATGCTAATGAATGTGCAGAGAGAACCTTTGTCTCTACAGGCAAAGGAGGCAGCGGATCCATTAACGTTCTTTCTTTTCTGCCCTACTTCCCCTTCATTTTCCTTTCTGTCATGGTTCTGCACTCTCACTCCTCTCTCCAAATCTCTAATTCCCAACCTTCTACTGCCAATCTCCACCTATTTAGTCTGCCTCTGTGTGTGTGTGTGTGTGTGTGTGTGTGTGTGTGTGTGTATTTTCGCCATCTAAGTGCTTCTCAAAACAAATCTAAGACCTTTACATCCCTAATGTCTCTGACCATGGGCATCCTACTATATTCTGAAAAGGATCTGGCATGGGATGTCTTTTTGATGAATGGAAACTCCATGTCTCTGTGCTTCGCCTTAGAAACTTTTTTTGTTGTTGTTGTTTTTGTCACTAAATCTAACTATGAGACAATTTAGAAACTCATTTTCTCCTGTTGTGAGTTTCTTGGCAATCAGCATTTATTTATTAAATAGAAACATTCTTCAGGAAATGGTTCCTGACACTCTGATTGAGATTTATACAGTAGCCTTTCTTCATTATAATGGTTCTGTCCAAAAGCAAGTCTCAGCTTTCTCCTTCACAACCCACCCCGGCTGACATTTTTAGTGAACATTCTAATATGACAGCCATTAGCCCCACGTGACAATTGAGACTTGAAAGAATTTAAATGAAATAATATTGGTAACTCAATTCCTCGTTTGAAGGTATTGCTTCTCAGGAATACAGTCAGAGGTGATTTGTGACTATTATATTGAGTAGAACCATGCACAGCATGTCCATCAATATAGGGCATGCTGCTGTAGAGCACAATGGAGGTCCTTTTCTCAGTATAGTTGTAGATCTGGTCCTTCTTATTAATTGTGTAGATTTCTGGCTTCATTCGAGACCTACTCAATCAGAATCTCTGGGGTGTGGCCTTCAATTATGCATGATAACAAAGCTCTCAAATGTTCTTTTTGTGCAACAAAGCTTGAGTGTATCTCATGGTCTTAGAGCATCGTGACATCCATTACTCATTCACACACCAAAATGTGGCCAAATGTATTTTACTTAAAACAGTTCTTCCCTTGTTCATCTCTCTTTTTTTATTTTTTCTTCCTTTTTAAAAATTTCAGACAGGTTTTGAATATTAATTAATTTAATTATTATTTAATAATGAAGTGGTTAGAGTGAAGCAATGAGGAAGAACTCTTATCTCTCCTTGTTCAATGTGGCAGCAACATTGGCAAAACCCAGGGAATACAGTAACTAACCCAGGAGCACCCGAGGAAAGAGGCTTCACTGCTAGTCATATGTATCAATAAAATTTCCAATAAAAAGTCTCATAAATCATGAAGCCCTTCAAATCTTCAGTGAAGCCCTTTGGGTCTTTGACTGTTACTGCCACTCCAATTTATAAAGAAAGGTAGCCTTGTGCTTGCAGGAATGAAAAGAGACTTGGTAAGCAACGTCACCTTCCTGTACACATTTGCCTTACCACAGCATGATCATTCTCTACTGTGCTTCCATTCCTTGCCCAATCACAGAATCAGCTTGGTTCTTGTGGCCAGGCAGAGGTGCAGAGTTTTCCAAGTGATTCTGGTAAACCGAGAGACTTCAAAAGCACTAATCTGGGAGTGATTGGGAACCTTCAGCGGTTGACATTGTTCCTTCTCTGAAGCTACCTGCCCAATCATCAGAGACTAAAGAACTCTCCTTTTTTTTTTTTTTTTTTTTTTTTCTTATTGTTTTTTATAACCCAGAGTTCCTCTCTCTGGCACAGCTGTCTATCTAAGCAGAGATCCGGGGACTCCTCCTAAAGGCTCCTCAGTATACTTAAATCCAATACTTGCTGGTCTTTCACACAGCACATTTGTCTACTTGAAACAAATGAATTCTACCTGCACCTTCTTTTTCCTAGGTTGCATCCTTATTATAGCTCACTATGGGGATAATCACTATTTTTATCATATTAATCACAGTAGTCTTTCATTCAAAAATGTCCACTTTGCTTACATCACTTTGAATTGACCACCATGAGTGATTTGTTTTAGACCTGCAAATCCTGATTTAATTCAGACTTTTTGGTATCAATAGTGCTACCAAACAATCCTGCATCCTGTCCCCACCACCCAGGCATCTTCCTATGTGCACTGCTGATCACTAGGACATCCCTCCTCTGTCCCAAATGTACTTTGTACAATTTCACTACTGATTGTATCAGTCAACTTCAAAGAGGGCAACTCAGCATCCTTTCCTCCAATCCCATCTCAAACCCAAAGTGTTTTATGTCAGTTTCTACGTTCTTTTATTCAGCTCTCAAGATTTCAGCAATGACAGCTGTTCCTTTCTGTGACAAGTACTGCACATTGAGCTGATCAGCTTGAATACAACTCAGTTGCGAACTTCTCTTTTTCCCTTCTTAAATGTTCTTTCCTGCCGTGTGGGATTACAGCCTTGCCATCCCCTGCCACGGGATTCTGAATGAGACCTAAAGAGAACTGGAATTTTCACCAGTGTCCTAAATCACCATTATTAAGTCCAAAGAGCACATCCTGTACTGGAAAATTGCAGCAACATATGGGCAGCCCTCTGCACTTCATATGGTATCCATCACATTACAGAGTCCTGCCACATGTTCCTGAAGCGACCAGGGAAGAACTTGGCTCGATGCTTGCTGAGTAGGGCCTCTTAATCTGTTTTACAGCAAACAGTTTTGCAATTACTTTGGGCATCTTGAGCCCAGCTGATGCTTCAGCACTGTCCTGACAAGTCTGTGGCAAATAGACAGATAAAACAAAGATAGTTGTCAAACAGTCAATGGAAAAGGAGCTGGAAAAAAATGGAGAGTTTATTGGGGGAAACACAGGTCTCCATTTAGGGATGTTTTAGTTGACGTGTGTGTGTGTGTGTGTGTGTGTGTGTGTGCGTGTGCGTGTGCGTGTGCGTGTGTGTGTGCGTGTGTGTGTGTGTGTGTGTAGTGTGATGTGTACATATATATGTTTCAAAAGATTAGTCATACACATATACACTTTTAAAGTAATCAAATATTTATCAAGAATATATTATAAGTTAGGCAGCTTGTTAGACATTATGAGGAAAAGGGTGATAAAAATAGAATTTCAATGACTGTCCTCATGAGAGTCAAGTGATTGTGAATATGTCAATCAAAATGCTTCAGGAATAATGTGGAATTATAACTTCCATAATGCTTCACAGAACTGTATGGTACTCTCAGGGTCAACAGCATGCTTTTGTCTTCGTCTGATTGATAAAGGAAGATGTTTATAAAGAAGTGACAGCTAAGCTGAGCTTGGAGGCAATGGGCTGCAAACATTTCTGTATAACAGACTCTAACGATGCATATATTTGTGTATAAATTGGTTGTATATACTCATACTAAAGGAAATTTCAATATTTTTAAAGCATGATTTACTTTGAAGTTCAGATAAAGTAAGTAATCAAAGCTCTGTTCTTTCCCCCCACCCCTTCTCATTCCTTAAGGACAGTCTTGCATTTCTGATAGTGGTGTACTTAAGTATTTTGAAGAATGTGTTGAGGATAGGCATAGCTAAGCAAAAAGAATAGGGAGGGGGCAAGACATGTGCCAATGCCTTGTACAGGGGGCAATAATGTATGTTTAAAAAGTGAGTGAATCTATTAGGGCTTAGTATGGTTAGGAGTAAGGACAAGCCAATAGGGAAGAAAATGTAGGGCCAAAACAATCAAGATATTGTGTATCTCAGTACATTCATTAACCTGAACCAGTGGGATATGATGAGGGATCGAATGGTGAGAACTTTCTACCTGAGTTGTGATAGGATACTTTTATGTGTAATTGTTGGAGAACAGATATTGAGAATATGTAGTAAAAGTCAGGCAACTGACTGATTTTGGCCATGAATACTTTGCTTACAAGAGAAAATGCAAAAATGCTTGTTATATCCCAGGCATCATTATTAGCATGCATTTCTAATTAGACAAATACATATACAGTATACAACATAGCATAATGGGCATGATTGAATCTTCAAGGCAAACTGGTATAGGATTGAGATTGACAGTAACTCTGACAGTGCCCATCATTAGCATCCTTCCGAATCCTTGCTTCTGCATACTGCTTTATTAACTTGGACTAACTCGCTGTAACCTTAGGTAACTTCTTGGGTTGCTTGTTACAAGTATCTTATGAGGTATATTGGCTCAAGTAAACTCATAAGTTCTTGGTGTTGTAGGTTACTGGTATAAGTTATTCTACTTGAGGTGGTTTTGTAGCTTTACTGTTTTTGTGTGTGAGTAAAACAGACTGAGAAAAATTAGTCCAGTAGTGGGCTAGTTGCCAAGTTAGGTTTAATAATACTGTGCATCCAACTTTTATACCACTTTAAAGTAAAATTCATCATGTTTTTCTTTCTTTTCTCTTGTTTACATAGTAAACATACCAGATATCATTAGATAAGCTAATGTTTTTATAATTGCTAACTGTTGTGGATATTGTCATTTGGCATGGTCTTAGAAACAAAACAGTTAAAGCTAATATTTAAAGGCATTTCACAAGGCTCAATTAAGAAGTTTCTTTTCCTCCCAGAAAAAAGTCTTCAACACCAAAAAAATCATGAAAGATATTCTACCCAAGCTACTTCTGATACGCCTTTAAATCATAAAATGGCACACACAGAGTATTCTATGAATTGCTATCCTATAAAAGTGCTTATCATTCTAAATTAAATCCTCTGCCAGTTTTGTATATAACCTTAAGTCGATGCAAAACTCACAAACTAACAGCTCTTGCTACAGCACTGAAGTTGGAAACGCACTCTAGTGTCCAGGAAAATTGGACAACTGGGGATTCCAGGTTGATCTAATTTTCCCCCCTCTAACTACTGGAACCACTCCCGGGATGCACATGTCCTTTTCCAGCACCGAAGCTATTTTCCTCCTTGTTGCATTCCTCTGCCTGGTCAATTTCGTGAAGAGATAGCACAGTTTGATAAGTCATCTTTTCTGAGAAAAAAGCAAGCTCTCCATAGCATGTGGCATAATTTAGAGCCATTATTCGGGAGAACCCCTGCAGTGCCACACTCCCAAGAATGGAATCACTCTCATTTTCCTATGGCTGGATCGAGTCGTTAGCTAAGTCATGTAGGCATGATGGGAGCAGCAGCACTAGGCTGGGTTAGAGTGGCTGAAAGTTAACAGAGGGCCTTCAGCTTTGCAGGGACTTGAGCAGAACAATGCTCTAAAGATTTGAAAGGGATACTCCAAGAGGTTGGCCGCAAACCTTGACAGTTTGCTTTGTTTAATTAATTGTTAGTAATGTACCACCCAGGCATGTTAGTCGGGCTCTGTAACATGTTCCCATGCCCCTATTTAGTTTTTGAAAGAATAATTATTTTGTTAGTTCAAACATTTGTTTCTGTTCACGAATGCCTTGTTAAATGTAGATCCTTTATGAAAAGAAGAGTTTTTGTGGTGGCTCATGCCTTTAATCCCAGCACTCAGGAGGCAGAGGCAGGCAGATTTCTGAGTTCAAGGTCAGCCTGGTCTACAAAGTGAGTTCCAGGAAAGCCAGGGCTATACAGAGAAACCCTGCCTCGGAAAAAAAGAAGAGAAGAGTTTTTTTTCTTTTTTCTTTTCTTTTTTTTTTAGGTTTATACTTTAACTGATAGCTTTGGATAAGTTGTGTATAATTTTTAAATGTTTTTTTTTATTTTTTATTAGATATTTTCTTTATTTACATTTCAAATGTTATCCTCTTTCCAAGTTTTCTTTCCAAAAATCCCCTATCCCGCCCCCCCCCCATGCTCCCCAATGCACCCACTCCTGCTTCCTGTCCCTGGCATTCCCCTATACTAGGGCATAGAACCTTCACAAGACCAAGGGCCTCTCCTCCCACTGATGACCAACTAGGCCATCTTTTGCAACATATGCAGTTAGAGACATGAGTTCCATCACATGGATTCTTTGATTGGTGGTTTAATCCCAGGGAGCTGTTCATTCAGTTAGTATATTGAACTTGATAGGCTCCTACTCTTTCATCAGTTCAATTAGCAAATAAGGCCACTAACCCCATGAACATTCTCCCAGTATATGTGGATACCTAAAATAATAAACCGGAGACATAGATGTTGCCCATCAAATATGTATTGCTCAACACATAGTTGCAATGAAGGACCCAGGCAGTGATCCCAGTCACTGGTCTTTCTAAATAATATCAAGCAGAATGAATACAAGTGACACATAACACAACAAAGTGGTTGAGTCAATGTGGTGCCAAGGTGAAAAGGGTAGATGGAAGCCAGAGCATTGCTGGGGGTGTGTACTAGGTCCACTGTTATTAGCTACAACGTTTCTGCCCACAATTTTTTTTAACCTTTAAAATGTTTGAATTTTTTTTAAAGAAAATAAGCAGATATTTCAGATAAACCACAGAGTCTTCAGATTATTTATGCATAGGAGGCAGGTAGAATGGTGCCTGGCACACAAGAAGCTCTCAAATTACAATTCTACTCATCGAAGTGTACTGGGAGTCCAGAAGATGAGAGGAAGGCCTAAATTCTTGGGCATCTGAAATTGTTCTAATTACAAAGTCAAAGAACTTTTGGTCTAAGAGTTTATGTTAGACCAGAGCTAAGCCTTGGAACTAAGGCTTGGTAAGAGAGACTGAATTGAAATTGTGTTCTAGACTATACAGGATGAACAACATGGAAATGCCTGAGGTCATATCACATAGGTCAGATAAACTCAAAGGTAAAAGAAAATATCAAATACGGAATATAAGTAAAATCTTATTACTTTATGCTCCCTCAATTAATTGCTTATTTTTTGTTTTTTTGTTTTGCTTGTTTATTTGTTTTTGGTTTATAGATTCACAGGCCATTTTCCAGTGCCTAACTTATAAAGAAAGTTGAAGCCATTCAACCCTCCCCGTACATCTGGTAGCAAGACAAAGACAGTATGAGGTATGAGAAGGCAAAGGCAGCTCTCTTGCCTGCATTCAGTCAGTAACAGTGCAAACTTGAGAGACCGCTTTCCCCCAAACACTTGACTGTTAGATCTTCACAGGGGAATTCTGGGACATGCCAAGCATTGTGTGTTCCATGGAAGCTCAGATGAACTTACCTCTTCCCCACTCCTACCCCTCCACATATTCAAGCAACTTGAGGGAAGAGAGACAATACAATACAAGAATTATAAATACTTTTTGTATTTAAGAAAAACTTAAAGAGGCTAGTAGGCTTCCTAATTTAGCTTTGTGATAAATAACACGTTGTCCCTAACCACCACAGTCTCTCTCAGCTCCCTCGGCCTCAGGATGTATTATTATGTTAGCCTGGAATTTCAGTGATTCTTGTACATTGATGAAAACTGAGTTTTCCTTTCCTCTGTTCACACCCTTCTGGAAACTCCTTGCTCCACTTCTCTTCATACCTACGCTTGGGGAGATAAATAACCCAGCTCCTTGGTAATCCCAAAGGCAGCTAATAATCTGATGTGATGTAAATTCTGCCTCACTAAATTATAAAATTTTGCTTTGGTAATGATTTTGAATTTCAGCTCTGTATTCTTGTGAGCAAGGATTTAGGAACTGTGGGGCTGAAACTGGACTGCAGCGAGGCTTTCTAGGAACATTACTTAAAGGCAGAAAATAAGCAGTGGCTAAGCCCCTTGCATGCCCGAGATGCTTATCCTACCCCTAAAACAGATCCAGTTGGGTTCTACCTGTAAATAGGTTATCAACCCAAGGTAGTTTGCTTTGCATATGCCTAAAAAGTTAAATGACATTTTCTTTATATACTTTGTAATTTAGATTTTTAAACTACTCAGCAAGTTTCTCTTCACCTCAAATGAGTTTTTATTATGCCATTATATATTTTTCTTTTATGTCTTGAAACTTGACTCAAGCATTCTTGGGTCAAATTTAAATTGCCTCTCTGAGGGTACCACTTACAAGCTCTTTAGCTAGAGAGCTGTATACCTTCTTCCTATTTTTAGTACTTCTGAGTTCTGCTATTGTCCATCACTTATCAAACTCCTTTCCTTGGCTCTTCATTCACTGAGTGTTTAACACCCTTTCTTCATCTGTAGATTCTTCACCCAACAATTTTATTGGTAATAGAAACACAATTTCCAAGTCCCATTCTTTTATGCTGTATTTGCTCTCTGAGAGGTATTTAAGTAATATGTTCATTCATACAAAAAAAAAAAAAAGCTTCATCCATCACTCATTCTCTACCTTGTCTTCCTACGCTGAAACTTTAAAAGGTTTTGTGAGATTGGAGCTGCGGGGGGTAGGGGTTGGGGGGAGTGTCTCTGATTCTGTTGCCTACCTTTGGATCCCCAAGCTGGGTGGCCTTGTCTGGCCTCAGTGATAGAGGATGCAGTTAATCCTTCTGCAACTTGATGTGCCAAGGCCTTCTAGTACCCATGGTGGGGGGCATCTCCTCTTCTCTGATGAGAAAAGTGAGGAAGAGGATGTGAGGGTGGGACTGGGAGGAGAAGAGGAAGGGGATGTATAAATCAACAGATAAAGACATTAATTCAAGACATTCACAATAGCATATATATATATATNTGAGATAGGGTTTCTCTGTGTAGCCCTGGCTGTCCTAGAACTCACTCTGTTGACCAGGCTGGCCTTGAACTCAGAAATTCGCCTGCTTCTGCCTCCCAAATGCTGAAATTAAAGGTGTGCGCCACCACGCCCGGCAGCTAGAATATATTATAGAGAAAAAATGATTAACTATTTTGTGAATTAGAGATGTGTTTATACTTTGGAAATTAAAGCAAAATAAAAGGAGATTTGTTTACTTAAATAAACTGGAAGCCTTGATTTCTTATGTTAGTTTAAATGAAAGTGATGTGCAAACTCTCCGGCCCCTGCTGTGAAAAGCAAATGTGTGAAATTCTCACACACTCATGAGGTCAGAAGAGTGTAATTTACTAATTAGAACATACTAAATGCCTTTGATGAAGTCTGTAAGCTTTTCAGTTAGCCTTGTACATTTTCAGTATTCTAGCAGTCCTATAATAATTATACATGTTAATTGCAATCGAGTTAATGAATGCAGTGATTGCTTTTTACTTAATAAATAATCAATGCTAAAGTTAGGAAGATATCTGTGGTTAAAACTATATATATATATATATATATATATATATATATATATATATATATATATATATATATGTTTGAATATACAACAATGGGGATGTACCCATTGATCTCTCAGTTATTCAGGCCTGTATACCTAGAAAAAGTGCTCCCAGTCACTCAGATAACATTTTTTTTAAAAAGGACATTTATTCAAGAGTTCCATCAAAAATAACTGCATCGCCATTTCAGCAGAGTCTCCTTCCTGAGGTCTTACCAAGTAACAGTTCATATTCAGATAAATGAACCATCAAATGGCATCTGCAGCAGCAACAGCTGGCACCTCTCAGATAGCATGGGGCTGTTCAGGCCCCCACCCCACCCCCAGACCAGAAAATAGGCAACAACTAAGTAGAATTTTTCTTGAGATCAGAAATCTGCTGAATACCCATTGAATGAGAGCAAAATGTGCATTAGGCCTCTTTGCCCAAGGTTCAATCTCTCAAATGGTTTTGCAGACCAACACAAAAAGAGGAGTGAAAGGGATTATCTCCATCCTCGAGTTTTCAGTGTGGTCAAAGGGACTGTAAAATCCTGCTGGTGAGCAAGCCAGGTTTAATGATCAGGAACAAATGCTTCTTTAGTCACAGGGCAAGCCTGGTGGATTTGTTGTAATTTCCTGGTAAGGACAGCAAAGGCAGAAGGCAGGCCCCACTCCTAACCCACCCTGCTTTCCAGTTTCCTTCCCCTTTCTGTTTTCTCTTCTTCTTTTCCCTTGTAAAATCACGCTCTACCTAAAGGTCTCCTGGAATCCACATGTGGAGAGCATGAGGTTCATGCTGCGATGCTTCTCCATAGTCCTGACCATGAGCCCACTCTAAACCACAGTACCCAACTGCCTGGCTGTCCATATAATCGGTGCCTGGTAGAAGGCTGGACTGAGAACACTATCAGCACCTCCTTAAGGGCTGAATAGATGATCTCATGGAATCGTTGCTCTGTTGCTGTGCCCCAGCATGGCATTGGGACCCTCATTATAACTAGTCTTTTCATAGCCATGCCATTTGCTTTATTGACTGCTGTGATGGCAGATAGCAGAGTAGATGCTGCTGTTGTCCAAAATCAGTAGTTTGCTATACGTTCTTTGAAACCATAGCAGGAACTATTGTCTGATGCCGCTATTCATCATTTTTTTTTCTGAGTCTGGAATAGATCCCTCTCTGTTTATCAATCACATGTTAAATTGCTCTGACAAATGCCATTTTTTAAAAGGCGAGTAAATCCAGTCTTTGACATTACATGGAACAATGATATTGGATAGTTTGATATTAGCTTTTGGTGTCATGAACTCTTTGAGACTTATATATGCATAAATATAACCCCATAGGGTTAGAAACAACCTGGATGTTATTAAGGGTTCAGTATCTGTTTGCTTGAGCAGTGGCTTGTATCCCCAAACAACTCCTTTTATTTGGAATTTAATGTAGCTACTGAGGTAATATGACCAATGACTATCAACTGTAGTAAAGTGTAAGATTTTAATTAAACAACAGGAGAAGAAAGAACATTTTGTTGTTGTTGTTGTTGTTTTTTATCAGCACACTTCATTTACTTGACTATTTTGTTAGTAATTATGATCCATAGAAAGTTAATAGGAGTTGGGCTGGGGAGATACCTCATTCGAAACAACTATGAGATCTAGAGTCCAGAACTCCAGCATCCACATAAATGCCAAATAGACTGTCAGACCATTTCTTATCCTAGCATTTGGTAAACAAAGAAGAGGATTCCAGAACAAGCTGGCTAGTTCAAGTCACTGAATTGGTGAGTTCTGGGTCCAAGTGCATGAACTGTCTCAACATCATCCTCTGGACTCTAAATGCACACTGATGCGTGCGCGCGCACACACACACACACACACACAAGCACGGCCCACATACTTACACACATGTGCATACAATATATACATACACTTGCAAAAACACTTAATTTTACCTAAAATGTGATATTTCAGTTTCACTGAAAAAGACATGAATGATTTGTGTGACTTCTCAGTGAATCAAACACAATTTTACCAGTGCTTAAAAAAAAAAAAATAAGACCAGAAGAAATCTTTTGTGGTTACCCATTGCCAAGAGAAATATGCCCAAGACCCTACTAATAAAATCTATAACCCTTTAGTGAAGTTTTGAAAATTCAAGTTTAATTGACTAGAAGAATTAAGATGGAAAGAATAAAGACGTTTTGAAAACAGAAAGGAAACAAATGCCTCACCACATAAGATAGAACCTGCCAATAATTCTTTGAAGATAATGTGGACAAAAATTGCCGAATTATCAGAAGAAAAAGCAATAATCAGCACAACTCACATCAGAGCCTGCACAAGTTCAGAGAGTTCACACTGAACTCATACTCCTCTCTATATTACAAAGCTATTGGTTAGAAGAATCAAGTATACAGAATAATTGTGATTTTTCCACTGTTGAAATTTGTGTTTTGATATATAAATATACTTTATATAAATGTAGGTCTGTTGTACATAATCCATTGTGAATTTCTTATTTCATATCCTCTTACTAATAATGATGCATTACTTAACATTTATTTTATTTTGTACTATAAAAATTATTTTAGGCAAATATCAAATTCAAGCAATTTTCTCCCTTGAGTTAAAAAAGGGCCGTAAAGACATAGAGACAACTTCCAACAGCAACAAAACGTTCGTTCCAAGGGCAGTGGTATAAAGCACACGGTTGTAATATACATAGTTCTAATGTACAAACTTGACAGATGGGTGCCAAAGAATTGGATAATACAGACTATGATCCCATGGGATAATACAGACTATGATCCCATGGGCAACAGAGAAGAAACAAATGAAGTAGCATCATTGTAAAGCTGAACTCCATGGAAACGTTTTCTTTGTTTTTGCCTGTGTGTATATATGTAATTTGGGGGACATGCATATGCATCCATATGGATGTTGAGAGCAGAGGTAGACATAAGGTTGGATAAAACACCTATGTTCAACTTAACCTTTAGGTATATATAAAAATGTGCATTGAGTGAACACAATTTCAATTCAAATCAATATCCTAACAAAGTTATATTATATTATATAAAGTTATATTTAATTTAAAACAAGGAAGCTTAAGTTAAAATTGAGCAAGATGCTGATCTTATATGATCCCTATACACAATGAAACGCTAGACTCCTAGTTGAAAAGACCTGGAAGATGAGTCATATGTAAACATTTGTTATGATTCATAAGGCCTGCAACACTTCAGCTTCCTGAATGTCTCAGGAGCAAGCAATTCCATTTGTTATATAATGAAAATTGTATGAAGTACATTCTTTTTTTCAAAAGTTTACTTTTTCATTTTATCTGTATGAATGCTTTGCTCACTTGCATGCCCAGGCGTGCCATCTGTGCCTGGTGCCTATGGAGGTCAGGAAAGGGCATCGGATCTCCTGTAACTAGAGTTTCAGATGGCTGTGAACCTCAGATGGGTGCTGCGAATCACACTCAGGTCCTCTACAAGGACAACAAGTGCTCTTAACCATTGAGCAATCTCTTTAGCTCCCAAAATGTCTCCTTTAGGACAAAATAAACTTCCCCATAGCTTTTACTAAATGAATGTGATCCTGCTCATGGGCTCATAGAGAAAAGTTCTAGTCTGTCCTTTGCACAGCTTTTTTTTTTTTTGGGGGGGGGGCATCTGGAAGCTGCTTTCATCACCCTCATCAGATTACGTTTCCCTGAGAAATAAACACTATTCTCTCAATACCCTTTTCATCATTTTTACTCATTCAACACCAAGCCCTAATTAGGATACCAATACGAATACTAATAAAAGTATGAATTCTTCATGCTCAAGGACCCACTTCTTTCAAAAGGAAAAACAGATGTTATAGACATATACTGGGTTTTATGTCAAGTAAAATCCCTGAGGATCCTTGTGGAAGAAAAGTAGTTCCCCAGTCTTGTTATAATATTTTACTCGTGCACATATTTAAGTACTAGGATCATTTCATAATAATTAGTTGAATAATAAATAAATAAAAAGTAAAAGAAATAGGAAACTTCCTAGGGACTCCACCTGTTTTCATAGGACTAGGGTCCCCTAGTTCTTCCCTATTGCCTTCTTCAGCCTTTCCTGCAGCCCAATTCCATTCTTTTTAATACTGTAGAACTACTCCCAACCAAGAACCCCCATTGGTCAAGCTGGGCTCAGACTCAGATGAGTGCCTTGGTTAAACATCACCAGAAATGCTCCTACTTGCAATTATTACCTGGTGGCTAATGAAAAAGTAAGTTTCCTCCAGTGCTGTGTCACTGGGTATATCAATCACATACATTGTCAGACAATGTCTACAGGGAATCAGCCACTGCAAAGAAAGCTTCATGGTGTTTGTTTGTTTGTTTGTTTGTTTGTTTTGAGAGGGAAGGCTTTTGTTTCATTTGGACACTTTTTTGTTTCACTGATTTTTGTTTGATTTTGCAGGGTTTGTTGGTGGAGAGAGAGAGAGAGAGAGAGAGAGAGAGAGAGAGAGAGAGAGAGAGAGAGAACAAAAAGTGGGGTGGGGAATGAGGAGATGCTGGGAGGAGTTAGGGGAGGTAAAAACCTGAGAAATATATTGTATGGAAAAGAATTTTTAATGAAAATAAAAAGATAATCTCAATCTTCTTGTGAAAGAAAAAGGAGGGTCCTCAAAGAGGAGAATACTTTGAGCTGAGGCCATGATATGACAAGGGACAGCTAATGAAAGATATAGACTGGGCAGGTTCTTATGAATGAGGGCTCTCTAGGATGGTCCAAGCCAGGAAGAAGCAAGAGTCATTCATGACAAGGCTAGGACTCAGTTTGCTGTCCATAGAAGTGACTCTGCTGAACCTGAATAAAATTCATCAGTACACCTCAGGAGAATCCAGTAGCTCCTTTGTGAAAAACTGAACCAAAATCCAAGCCAAATAAAATTGATAGTAAAAAATTAGAGCTAATATAGCAATGAAAATATTAAGTTTTAATGGTCATAATGACACAAGAGATTTTGAAATAATAATAAAAGATGTTTCATAAAGTATTTATTACAATTTTGTAAAATAAAGGGATAATACATTTATAGAGGCACTGCACAGAGTAAATTAGAACTTATACAAGAATGTTGCAAGTAGAATAATGAACTTGAACATATATCTGAGAAAATCACCCTGAATTCAAGAAAACAAATAAGTATATTGAATGTTAAATATTGATTACTAGTTCAAGGCATTCTAATATATGTTATAAAACAGAAAACCTATGACTGCTGATTTATGGGGACTTGATAAGTGATTGATTGTTGGTTTTTACAGTATTATATTGGCTAGGTTATCACACCCAACTTCTTTATTAAGTAACTATACATATTCTGCCAAGTTGTGTTTTCAGATATAACTAATACAGAAATCCCTGGATTTTACTAAGTCAAATGGCCTTCAGTGGTGTGTTTGGGGATCCTCTGAGTAATTTAGGCCTTAAGAAAATAGAATCTTGACTAATGCAAACTACAGAATCCCAAACTAATATAATAGGAGTTTTAGCAACCCCTCTCCAAAGGAAAGGAAGAGGGCAGAAAAATAAAAATACTAAGGAATGATAGGCATTTTAATATCTGAAGTATATGTAGAAACAATGAAAATAAGGTTGTACCAAGCTTCCTTATGTTGAAACTGAAGGACAATCAAGAAAAGATCATTACCCAAAAAGTAATTAGTAAAAGAAGAAAATGCTTAATAAGAAATATAAATTTAATGGAAGGAGACTTGTCAGCACCAATATAGACTGAAAAACAGTGGATTGCTATCTTCAACTTGAGGACAAAATAACCATTTTCTTTACTTGTATACTTAACTACACTATTTTCACACAAAATTAGTTCCACTAGACTTGTGGCTGTCAAGGTACAAATATATATAGGTACTTTTCAACCGTGTAAACAAAGTAATAGAAAATTTGAAAACAATGAAAACATAATTGCTAAATGCAAACATGGTGAGGGATTTAATATACTCTTCCTTAATCCTTTTTTTTTAATGAAGAAGACAATCATTGTGATGTACAGAATATAACTGACATAGCCAGCATATTATGGGCATGCATAGAGCCCCACACAGAAAAACTGGAAAATGCATATACTCTTTTGAAGCATGAAAATTTGGTTAAATGCTGGACACATAAAGAGCATTAAAAGTAGCTCTGATAACAATACAGTGACTTCTCCATTTCCAAATTTGATATTCAAGGAAGCCAGAAAGCATATTATTGAATAAATAATGCAGCAGAGCAGAAAGAGTTTATAATAAAAATTCCAATAATTTTTAAATTCTAGAGAAGGCGACATAGTGAATGTCTTAAAATTCAGCTAAAGTGCTTTTAAGAGAAAGTTTTGCGGTGTATTATGAGTACATATGGTTTAAGGAAGTGATGGTGAAAATTGATGAGCTACATATTAAATTCTGAAAGTCATGCATGGAAACCATGTTAATTCATCAACTTCATAAAATGAGAGAGAAAGTTACAGACAAGATCAGCAAAGTTCAGAGACGGTTCTTTGCAAAAGCTAATAAAATAGAAAACCTAAGCAGGTTGTTGATCAAATAAAGAAGATAAGAACAAGAAAGAAAAGAAAGATAACCCTGAAAAGTAAAAAGAGAGTAATCATTAAAACAGAATAGAAAGCTAGAACTGTAAGAGCATAAAATAAGTTTATTTCCTCCACTTGAAAACT
Source organism: Mus pahari (assembly GCF_900095145.1). Lineage (NCBI taxonomy): Eukaryota > Metazoa > Chordata > Mammalia > Rodentia > Muridae > Mus > Mus pahari. The sequence continues at coordinate 36,674,100 of NC_034601.1, forward strand.
GACAATAAGAAAATGATTGATTTTAGACAAAATAATTATTTCTGAGCTATACACACAGAGAATATATATTATATTAATTATAGATTATAATTATATGTCGTGTGTGTGTGTGTGTGTGTGTGTGTGTGTGTGTGTGTGTGTTAAGAACCATTCCTGCTCAAAGTTCACAGATTATGAAAAAGAAACAAAGAACTCTTGGTGTGTAAGCATGCCCTCTGTTCTCCGTGCTTAAATGCCATCCATGCTGAACAAGCAATAATGAACCTTCTATACTATAATTATATAATGCTGAACTTTGAGTCATATGAAAGGTTTCCTCCTCAGATTACTCTTCTCTAGTGATAATATATGAATGATGGGATGGAGGACACATTCCTGAAATTATGGGCTACTCACTGTGATGTGGTAGTTCTTGGTAAAAGAACACTTAAATTGGATGCCATTTAACAGAACCTTATGTGTTTTTTTTTTTTCCTATTGTATGACTGTTTAACATGGCCCTTGTCAGAATGGATACATATTGAGGGGAAAAACTAATAGCTATGATAGGCAGGGAGCCTAGCAATTGAGTCTGCCTGGACAATGAATAAATTTTTGTTGAATAGCTCGACCTTTATGTTCTTAGAGGTACAAAGCACAAACTGATGTCATTTAGGCTGAAACAAAGAAGACATGATCATCATAACAAAGGCAGAACAAATTTTTTTTTTAACTTAAAGTCTAAATCTAATTTCTGGGTCTGTCAAAGTAGAACATTCCTAGGATGGTATTTATTCATTGCATAAGAATTATGATTTGCATAAATACCCATAAAGTAAACCTTTAGTTTCATGCTAAGATCAGCAGTGTTTAAATTCTTGGAATGGATGAAGAGACTCTTAAAATTATCAGTATCCATGCTCTGACTATTTAAATTCTCAAAACCTAAATCAGCCATTTAAAGTACCCCTTGCCTACAGTCAGTGCAACACAGAAAGGCTATTACAACTCCAGATCTCTTACAGTCGAATCTAGTGTCTCAGGCACTGTGTCCAGGAGAACCAGACAGAAGTGCAACAAGTCTTGAGTGTCTCATATAACCTGGGCTGACCTCCGTGATTGTAGGAGGTCTCACAAGTGCCATGGCTGAGCTGCTGCAGTCATTCGGGGGTACTGGGACTCTTCTTTCCTCCACCTGGAATCTGAGAAGCCATAGTGTGAAAGAAATGGGAGAGAGAAAAATGAAATAGAAAGCTGAGATTATGTTGCTTCTTGGTCTGACTTTGATTACACTGTCATCTTTATTTACTAATGTTCACATTCCTCCCCACTCCCCCCCCCCGTGTGTGTGTGTGTGTGTGTTGTCATATTTCTTCTCATCCTTTTTGAAGCATCTCTCGTTCATCTGTCCCCAAACAGGTAATAGAACATAGTAGAATTGTGTGTAATGGGAATAGCTCTGATTGTAATCAAGAGATCTGAATTTCAGCTCTGTCACTGACTCTAAATAGCTTTTCATATAATATGATAAAAATCTCTGTCACCTTGACAGTCAATACAGATGAGATACTTTGAGTGGAAATGAATAGAACTTAAGCCATCTTATGACAGCTCCATTGAAGCCCAGGGAACTGCCTCCCATCAAAGTCCACACCTATGGAGAAAAGCACTGATCACGTTTTCTTTAGCTTCTCCTTTGCTTCCGATTCCCTTTTTGAAATAACCAGAATTTGCTTACACTTTAACACTTTCCCTTCGATAGTTTTGCTTGATTACATTTGGGATCACTTCAGCAACTGAGTCTCAAATACTTTTATCATCTGTATTCATTTTACTATGATTTCACCCGAACCTCAGAGGGGATTCTTGTGATCTTCTAACAGTAGTTACTGTGTTTCCACCTCGCTCTGACTTCACATAGCTGATCCAGAATTTCAGAAGGGTTTGTAACAAACTGTTTAGCCACTTTGCTATGGTCATCTGGATAGTAATTCTTGTTAATTCAGAACGTGATTAACTTTCCTCCTCTGATACCCTGCCATGTGATCTCATCACTTTGGGATAATTGTAATCATGAGAAGAAATCGAGCTAACCGTTTGATTTACTGTTTAACAGTAATCATTTGGTTGTCCTTTCACCTCTCTGTGAAATGTGGTCCCAAATAAAAAAACAAGTCCGTCCTGGAGAGCCAGAGTAATTTTAGAAACACTGTCACCTGGTGGTGGGTTAGAGTTATTGCACTTGGCTTTTTCTCAGGCTGATTGAAGTCCATGTCGGGTGTATTAATCTCTAAGAGAATAAACAGCACACGTCTATTTAACATGAATAGTTAAGAAGGAGAAACACACAAGCCCTTTCCGCCATCCCATGAGATCTTAAGATTTTGTGACTTAAGATCAATTCTCATTCTGAGAATTCCAACCTGATGTTCACAGATCCATTGTTTGCCTTCCTCCAGTATTCTTTCACATGCATTTGTAACCAGCAGGAACTTGGTAATGTTATAGACTGATTAAAGCATCTCTCTGCTACTACAATGGTCTTTTCCACTGTGAAAGAAAAGAGAGTCTTAAAAAAAACCCCACAGGCAAGATGTTGTATCCCCTAGAAACTCTCTGTAGAAATGATGTGACCCTATCCATAGTCTAATGAGTCAGATAAGACTGATAAAGGTAAAGAGACAAAATTTAAAGCTAAGATGAAAGGATGGACTATCCAGAGACTACCCCATCCGGGAATCCATCCCATCATCAGCCACCAAACCCAGATACTAATGCACATGCCAGCAAGATTCTGCTGAAGGGACCCTGATATAGNGGCCTCTTGTGAGGCTATGCCAGTGCCTGGCAAACACAGAAGTGGATGCTCACAGTCAGCTATTGGATGGAACACAGGGCCCCCAATGGAGGAGCTAGAGAAAGTACCCAAGGAGTTGTAGGGGGCTGCGACCCTGCTGCTTGTGGACGTTGTACATCGTGGTGCGCACTAGGCTCCGCACCACGATGTACAACGTCCACAAGCAGAGCTAGAGAAAGTACCCAAGGAGTTGTAGGGGGCTGCGACCCTGTAGGTGCAACAACAATATGAACTAACCAGTACCCCCTGAGCTTGTGTCTCTAGCTGCATATGTAGCAGAAGATGGCCTAATTGGCCATCATTGGGAAGAGAGGCCCCTTGGTCTTGTAAACTTTATATGACCCAGCACAGGGGAAGGCCAGGGCCAAGTAGTGGAAGTGGGTGGGTAGGGGAGCAGGGGCGGGGTTGGGGTATAGGAAACTTTCTGGATAGCATTTGAAATGTAAATAAAGAAAATAATAATAAATAATTTTAAAAAACAACAACAACAAAAAGACTGAACTAGGGGACAGAAAGCACTTTTCTTGTCTCTTCCTCTATCTTTTTCCATTCTCCAAGATAGGAACCATGAAAAGCATTAAAGGTCTAAATATAGGTACCATATGCATTTCAATTTATTGATCTGAATATCTTTTAGCGAAGAGCACAAAGGCCTGTGCAGTAGTGATAATGAGTCACTTCAGCAGCACAGTTGTATATTTAAATCCTGCAGCATCTGTTTGGCAACCAGCTAGCTGATTTGATCATTGACAATATAGCAAATTCAAACATTTCAGCATCCTATATCCTTCGAAGGTAGAGAGTTATACTTGAGAATATGGAGTCAGAACTTGGTCTTTATGCCATAAGACTTGGTCATGATACTTACAGTCACTGTTGTTGGTTTTCTGAAATGAACACTGCACCTGTGTTGGCTTCAGAACCCTTGGTCTTCTAAGAAATTGGTAAATAGTTATGTCTGATACCAGCTTGGATATTTTGTGGTTTTACATGTTTCTGATCATGTAAGTTTGAAGGTGAACAGTCACCCGTTCAAAACCATTCATTAATATTAGGGATTCTGCTTGTTATAGTATATAATTGCAGCCCTTTGTGAGAATTTACTAGCTAAAAGTAATTTAAACTCAAAAAAAAATCAAACAAAATAAAAATGAGAAAAGCTTTACATCCTCAGGTCTGGAACACATGAGGAAGCCATTGCCATCATCTAAGTTCAAGGGAGTATAACAGACTCATTGCTATCCAGCACTTTAAATAGTCTCCTAATAATGTATATAGTATATACATGTTGTATATGATGTTTAATATGCTTTTCTAGTACTGAAACATCTGGATTACTGCCTCAGTAATCAGTTCAGTCTCAGCATACTCACAGAAAAGGACTCAGCAATAACATGAATAAATCACCCTGGCTACCATCTGCCTCCGAATTCCTCCATTTTAACTCAAGTCTAAATGAAAGAATGTATGGAGGTTCAAAAGGAAGAGAGGGAGGAGGAGCGAGGGGAAGTCGAAGTAACCAAAACTTCAGCTTTTAAACTTATCATGAATCCAGAAATTACTGTGGCAATGCATGAAATTAAATAAATTAAATGACACAAGCCTATGGATTTCTTATAAATCAAATGTTTCCTCAGAGTGCTCTGCTTTCCTTTCATGAGTAAACTTGGCTCACCACTCCACCTATTAAGAATTGGGATGATACTCTGATTGTTGGCTCTAAAATCCCAGCAAGAGCTGAACAGCAATGACATCGCTGAGAGAACACGCCTCGAGGTGAATGGTACCCTGCCTGCTGAGAGGTCCTGCACCATCCATTTACAGAAAATAGTAAAGGCAGACTGACTTTTTTTCTACTTACAAATATTGACTTTTTCCTATTTATAAAATAATGCATTATGATTTCCCTAATATTGTTTGATATGGAAGATTAATGCTTAGTGCTATAACAGCAACCAATCCACATATGACTAAGAGCAACCAGGAGGATGCCTGTGTTTGTATTTGCATCCATGGACGGTCCAGGAGGAGATCAGCGAATGCTGAGTAATGAAAGCCATGAAATCTTTAACCTGCCTGACTTAATAATTATTTTTCAGCCCTGCTGATCCTCTACACTTTTGCTACTCAAAGTGTGGTCCTTGTCATCACTTGAAGGCTTGTTAAAGTGATGGCATCTCAGGACCTACCACTGAACTACTGCAGTGAATCTGCTTTTTAACAAGATCCCTGGGTAATTCCTGTGCAAGGAACTGCTCTCTGCAGCCAACTCCTTTATTAGAATGGTCAGACTCTATTTTCTAATGCTCTTGCTTTGAGAATATTTTCCTAGTTTTATCTTGGTTCCTTTAAGATTCTTGCTTGAAAGGGGCTGGGAGATTTTGTTTATATTCAAGCAACAGGCAAAAAATGTAGACCCCTGCTTTTGTGAGTTTCCACTGTCATTTGATAAGAGCATTCTCATCTAGGATAATGCAAGCTTGATCATCTTTAACATAAAGAACAGGGTTTTCCCCTGTATGATATCATTTATTTTATGCTTATTAAAGGCTTCTAATTCACACTTCAGTAAGATCAATCAATTTTACAATAAAATTGATTGGTTGAGGCTAACATAAAAGTAAAGATCACTTTAAACCTTGTGCTATATTTTTTTTTCTCAGCATAGAAAATGATTTTGACTATTTCTCAGAGGCTTCTTGTATCATATGTAACTTCTTGGAAAGGAAAAGTCCTATTATATATGTCAACCAATTAAAGACTTGGATTTTTGATGGTTTTCGTATCAGTATCTATCACTATACTGCTTTTTAACAAAAGAATATCCTCAGTGTATTTGAGTTGATTACATTGAATCTATAAATAAGTATATTGATAACAATTACCCACTCCTCCACAAAAAGGAAAAAAAACTACCTGGAGAGAAAGAGAGAGAGAGAGAGAGAGAGAGAGAGAGAGAGAGAGAGAGAGAGAGAGAGAAGAGTGAAGGAGAGAAGTGGGTTTTGGAGGAACACAGTTATCAGTAACTGAAGTATTATCAGCTACCACTAGAATCAAGAGGAGCTAGGGAAAAGTTCTTCCTTAAGATTTTCAGACACTTGTCAATAGCTTTAACCTTCAATTTCTGTCTTCAAAAATCCCTGGAGAAAATTCTGTTGATTAGATGACCAAGTGTGTGGTCATTTGTTATAAATGTCCACAAGAAACTAATGAGCTACTAAATCTGAGTCTTGATCACAAAACCCTAATCTTATTTCAAATGGAATCTTCTGATCCGTTGTTTTCTATGAATAAAGAGGCATATGGAGAACACACACTGTCAAAAGCATGTAAGTGAACAAGAAGAGATTACCCACTTATAATTGAAAGTTGTCAAGAAAAGGAAATAAATGTGAAGGACAATATTTAAGCACCTTTTTGAACTGCATGGTTAACAGAACCAAAGATCTACAGAAATTGTGCTTTGAAAGAGCCATGACCTTCGATTTATGACATTTGCAATACTCAAAAGTGGTAAGTTTCGTTCAACAACCGCAGCCTAACCCAGGGTCTTTGCAGTATTAGAATTCTAACACTTTGTTATCGTATTTGGAAGTGCACTCTTACCTTCTAAGAAGACTCTATACTATTCTGCTACAGCCAAAGGGAAGGGAAGGAAACACACTTAGGTCTGGCTGAACCAGAGACTATAAATTGTTTTTCACATGCCTCATTCTCTTACCAAAGCTTCATGTCTAGAGGTAGAAAATATATTGATCTATTAGGAGTATGAAAGAAATGGGTAGTTTTAAAATTGTTCTCCCTCCATGTCATTAGTGTGATTCTTGCCACCATGTAACCCCACAAATCAGCACCCAAATTCAGTGCCAAAACTTTTTCCAAAACCATAACTCATTAAGCTTTAGTGCTCCTGAAGACAAGGACCTTGCTTGTGTAAGGCCATCAAACACCAATATTGACTCTCTAGGACATTTTTAAGGCTATTTATATCACAATAAAGGCACTTTATTAGTCTCATCAATCAAGGGAGTCCAAATTTCACCCTGAGATCAGTCTGCCTGAGCCTGTGGACCAGGGAAGGATGAGAAATTATAGGATGCATTATCTTCAATCTCATTTGAAACTTCCTAAATGAAACACCAGACAGGCACAGTTTATTGCTTATAAAATAAATGAAGGAGGTACTGCTAATGTAATAATGAAAGACTGGGCTTCTGGTTGTTTTTCCTCTCTTGACAGAGAGTTGGTGGTCAGCCAGCACAGTGATTCCTGGTTTCCATAGTTAAAGACACAATACATCTGTCATTTGACCAAGATGAATGTATTGGCCATTCAGGAGGACTGCACCCAGCTTGTAGTAGAGACCCAGACTGCTGGTTTCTGTAATCTGTGACTTGGCATGTGATCCCATCATTCTCTGGGTCAGAGAAATACCATCCCACAGTCATTAAACAGTTCAACTCCAAGTCAGACCAAGTTAGGTTCAAATTCCACCTGACTTCTCTGAGCCAAGATCTCATCTGAACAACAAAAGATCGACATCTTCACATGGATTTGAAAAATTAGCACAGATAATTCCTTATATACAATACTCAGTGACGGCTTTCTTAAGGATATCAGTGTTAATGCATTTTACCTTTAGTCACATGTACATGGATACAGATATCAGAAGTTAAGCAGATGGGGAAGCCTGTCAGATTAAGGACATTGATTGTAGCATCCATCAGACTGGAATCTTCCCCTCAGCTAAAAGATGACTTGTTCAGTAATGAATTGAGTTTCTCTGAGTTTTAGTTCCTTAAGCTATAAACAGTTATTAACATAAAAATGGCACCCCCTAAAAGTTGTTATATAGGCCAAATGGAAAATTCACAGTGGTAATGTATATGCTAAATGTTCTCCATATGGCTATAGTGCCTCATAACAATTAACAGTATATCAGCAGCACTCTTAAACAGTTATTGAGAAGCCAGTAGATTTTTAGCAATAAACATTAATGAGTATGTCCAGAAAATTATAAATTTTATACAGTTTATACATTAATTCAGAAAAAATGTCTATTGAGTGCCTCCTATGGTGTCTCCTGTTCAATCATTTTAGGAACAAGATGAGGAAGATGAACCTGTCCTGTGCTTACTAGTGATAAAAGAATTAAAACAGGACAGTATCAGAGTGATTATGGATACACAAGTGTCTGATGTAGTTTGAACTAAGAAAGACCAAGCAATGCAAATATAAAGAGGGTGGATAGCAAACTTTTAAGCAAAGGGAACTGCTATGCCAACGCTGAGAGACAGAAAGAGACAGACAGACAGACAGACAGAGAAACAGACAGACAAAGACAGACAGAGAGAGGCAGAGAGACCCCATAAAATGATCAGGGTGTTACATCTGGGAAATGATGGGGAAGGTGTGGATAATATGATGTATGAGAGTCAGTCAGAGACAAGAGCATATAAGGATAATGATAAGAACTGCAATTCCACACAAAACATATTGCATAGTCACTGGATACTGTTCATAGTTGGTAGGTATAGGTTATTATAGCCTGATTTTCTTTTATCAAACAATGAATCTGACCTTTGGACAGGAAGAGCTAGTTATAGATTATAGTGAATTACAGAAATGCCTACCATGCCAAGGGAGATGACAGCACTGAATGAAGATGGGATATACTCTGAAATATGTTATCCTGATGAGTTTTCAAAAATAGTCTATAAAAAAAAAAAATCAAGACTATCTTGAAAGAGTTCAATCAAGAAAATTTTAACCTTCAGCAGGAAAATCTTACCTTCAAGTTCGGGGAGGCAACCAAAGGCAATAGAAATAGCCTATATTATTTGGGCAGTTTTGGACTCATGTGGTCAACAACTCAAAGGGTGATTTTCATGTCTGGCAATTGGATTTTGTTAAATAATCTATGGCTGTTGGAGTGAACACTATTAGTCATGTATTGTAAATCTACTTCAACACTGCATATCTAACTAATTCCACATGTATACACATGTCTGTTGTGGATAGCCCTGGGACTAATTATATTTGATGTTAATTCCATTCTCCTGTGAGTGGCTGCGAACACAGAATGAGTCAGCACTCAGGTGTTTTCCTGTAAACCTGCTTCCCACCTTAATTTGTAAAATAAAGGAGAGCTGATGATTGGGCAAATAAAAGGGAAGGTGGAGCAGAAGGTAGGGAGAAAAAAGGAGGAGAAAATGGAAGAGGGAGAAGATGCAAAGGAGGAGGAGGATGAAGAAAAGCAGAGCAGAAGCACATGTCCTGGAGAAACCACAAGTTCTAAGGGGTCTCATAAGATGTGGAAGATGGTAGTGTAGAGGTAGATATGACCTATCTAGGCACACAGCATGTAATCATATAAACTGTGTTGTGTTTTCATTGCCAGGGCATATTTGGGAGGAGACTGACCGCAACACATGCCTGTATTTTTTGAGTAAGATTATGAAATAATATGTTTGTGTAAGGTTTTTTTTAAAAAAGATATCCTTCGTGTTTTTTCTCTCCTTTTTCTTCCATCTTGCTTTGTATTACTGTCCCCTGGAGTGACAATTCTTATCTGGAAGTCTCCTTACTGAGAACTAGGTCTCATGGCACTAGGAGCTATTGTCCAAGCTGCCAGTGGAGAAAAGCAATCAATAGTCCTACATAGTGATATAGATTACAAGAGAACCACAAGAATGATGAGAACAGAAAGATGGCCCCCAATGGTGTAGTAATGGCACTTTTACCTTGGAGGTAACCAACAACTTCCTAATTGGTCCTAAGTCCTGATTCGTAAGTGGCAATTCATCCCTGATATTGTAAACCTTGCTAACCATCCTTCCCCAGAGGTCATAGTCTCTAGAGGAGAAGATAATCTTGCCAGTTTTCTAAAGCAATGTACTTTCTGTAGTCTAAATACTTATCCTTATACCCACAGTGAAATGTAACTTTTACTACTCATCAAAGAAGCTTCCTTTCATATCAGTTACAGAGCATTACAGTGAAGCCATGATAGAGAGAATGAGTAAGTGAGTGTGTGTTGCCCAAAGCCAATTACTACTCATCCACTTTGACTCTTACACCTCAAGCTCCGAGAAAATAATTGGCAAAGAAGATGAGCAGAGTGACTGTAAGAGTCAGAAGTTCAGAGCATGTTATATTTGAGAGTGTCTTACAGATACAGATAAGACAGTTAAGAAAGACCAAGACACTTATATTTAAAAAAATAAGTACTAACTCCTTTTTTATTTACCTTGAAACAAAACTATTCAAATTAGCTCCCAGTATTTTACTCTAATGGTGTTTTGGCTTGTTTGGACTATGTTCTGGCTCATTTCAAAGCTTTATCATCCCTACTTACAATTTTGAAAAACCGCTAAGAATCATGAACAATTTATAAGAGAATGAAAAGATAGGAATGCCCTAATTGGACAGAAAGCTCACCTTGGATACCATGTGTCAGACTTCAGGATCTGAATTCATTTAACTATGTTATTAAAGTAAAATCTAAATTCCATAAAAAAATAGTTTTTTGACAATTCGAATCAACATATATAATGGACCCCTAAAATAATTTTAGTTATATTTTTCAAAACATATATTTAATTAATAGGTAGGTATAGTTACCTGATTTTGAGAAAGGAAGCTATCTCATTGAGTTGGGGCCAAATATGCAGTCCAATACAGTGATTCTCAACCTTCTTAATGCTGTGACCTTTCAATACAGTTCTTCATGTTGTGGTGACCCACACCATGACATTGTCTTCAATACTAATTTATAACTGTGATTTTGCTCCTGTTCTGAATTGTAATATAAATATTTTTGGAGAAAAGTTTGCCAAAGGGCTCACAACCCACAGCCTGAGAACCACTGGTCTAATAGGTTGTATGACTGGGCCAGCATTTGAATTCATCTTCCTCATTACTTGTAGCTGACCAGACAAAGAAGGTTTTCAGGTCTCCCTTCTAAATTTTTCTGAAAGATTTAGAAAATATTTTGTTATGAAACTATGAAAATATCTGGGCCTCATTCAACCACTTCATCATCAGCTCTGGTTTAGTGATGTAACTATCTTTACTGTCAAGCCCTTATCCTATCTTGTCAGACATGTCCTTACATTGCTTTTATAACATCGAGAATGGGGTGGAGCTTATGCTATGGACAAAGAGAGAATAGATGGATAAGTACAGTTCAAGTTTGCATTGGTGAATATCCTGGGCTAATTTGAAGGGTGGATGTCAGAACATATATATCCTAAGGTGAATACAAACCATGAAGCCATTCATAAAATCAGACTAAAACATCAATAGGTTGTTGAATTTGTTTTAGTATGTTCTGGGTAGCTCCATGTGATACAAGCCTGGGTCACCTGGGAAGAAACAAACTCAATTGAGAAAAATTGTTCATATTGGGCTGCAAACTAGTATTTCATACGTTTTCTTGATTATTGATTGATATGGAAGGGTCCTGCCCACTACCTCTATGGGTAATACCACCTCTAGGCAGGTAGGTCTGGGTTTTATAAGAAAGGAGGCTGAGCACGCTAGGAAGCAGAAGATGAAATTAAACCCATTCCTACCTGAGAGCCTTTTTTCAAAGTAATAGATAATAGACAGGATACAATAAGGCAGTTAGACAGAAACAAAAAGGGTTAAATGACCAGAGGAGGTTTGAAAGATAAAAGAAAGGGAAAGAAAACAAAACGGGGAACATTTGTAGAGAAATAAGTATAAACTGAGTGCCATTTTCTCAAAACTTTGAGGGCTTCTCATTCATAAGAAGTTGATGAGGCACATATTACGTGCTGGAAGATCATGTCCTTTATTTGTGTTGAGGTCCTAAGAGTCCTTCCTTCTTAAAGAAAAGATGAACTCCTGATCTTTTAAGGAGTCCATCATAAGTTCAGCATGGAGGTAAAAACAAGCTGCTGCATCACATTCTCTGCACCCCACTCCTTCTTGCCAAGCAGTGATGGTTGAGGCTCACAACAGTTGTGAGTGCCTGAGAGAACAAGCCTGAGCTACCTAGTTAAAACACTTACCTTTAAAGACCTCAAAGAATATCGATTTGGAGCCAGTTACAATCTTTGTTTTTTTTTTTTTTTTTATATTGGAAAATCTGGAAGTTTATTGGTTCATATTAATGAAGAATACAGTGGAAAAGCTATGTTCCATGGGAAGGTGATGCCTTTTATCATGTTTATTGCTTTTTATTGACTCTTGTTGCCAGGATATTCTTCATATACATATATTCCCAATATATCACCTAAGATTGTGAGATGGCTACTATAGCATCAGGCCATGAATATCCTAGTATTTTAATCCCTTTGAGGGAAGAAAAAGTATCACTTTCTCAGAAGTCAGGGAAGTGTTCAAATCATACTGCATTTACTTCAACGTTTCTCATTGGGTTCCCTGTCTCTACACACAGCCTGCACTGCTTTGCTTAGTTCTGAGACTAATCCTCCAAGTCAAGATCGGATTATCAACCTGTGAAGTCTGAGAGTAAGAAGGATGGAGCTATTTAAACAGACACTACCATTGTATACCAATGAATCTGCGTGGCTGCTTAGTAATGTGTAACATCACAAGATTGGATTTTAAGTAGAGAATGGAAGAATTTAAAGGAGGAGACATTGAAAGGAGAGGGGAAGCAAGTATATATACAAATCTCACCTATACCCAAATAAATAAGTATATAGAACTTCACGGAATGTTTTATAGTAAATGTGGGAAGGACCTCTAACTATAAATAAAACTACTCTGTGTAAGTCATTACATTTATATTAATAATATTCCTTAAAAAGAGAGCAAGAATAACATTAAGACTAAGTATAAGTAATTTTTGAGTCTCAACATTATTGCCAAAGAGATCAAATTATATTTTAACATACTGAAGAAAAATATCACAGGTTGCCTCATGATGTCTCTGAGACAATATCTTTAAAATGACACCATTTCTGGTCTGTGTTTTTCTATTGAATGTTTATTTATTCCATTTATAAATAATTTATTAAACTTGAGCTCTGTTTAAAAGGACAACTAAGATGGTACAAGAAATTTTGCTATGAACAGCTCTACAGGTCCAGTTGAGATTTAATCAGCTTAAGCTTTCCATTAATGTGATTACAAGCTTGGTGCTGCTATTCTATATCCCCATAGCCCGATACCAGTCTACTAAGACTACTGATCAGTCATATGACCTTACAAATGATTCCAGAGAATATATAAGGGAGAAAAGTAATGATGGATAAGAGAAGGCAATGGCAGATATATGAACTGAAAGAAGAGAGAAACTAAGCTAGGTAGAGCAGCCATGAAATGGGCTAGAAAGCAGTTTTCAGCACAATTACCCAGAGCATTTGTCTCCTTAAAATATTGTCCTTGAAACTACTGAACATGTCCCCTATATGCTTGGGAAAGCTTGCGGTCTTTATGTTTGGACTCAGCTATAAAACAACATTAGGCTGCTGTTTCTGGAACTGGCATCTAGAATACAATGAATATTGAAGGTAGGATTGATAACACACCCCCTCTAGTCATCCTTCAGAGGAACACTCCAAATGCAAGGTCCTAAGGCTTTTAGTTTCTGCTAGCTGACCTCAAGAAAGAGATGATATGTCCCAAAAGGGTTGAGACATTACAAGGTCATTAGGTAAGGTACTTAGCATTTCTGTAGAAGCATTTTGTTAACTCCTATGTGCACATACACACCTGCATTCATCTTTCAGAAGAGCATGCAAAATGATGTAACTTGTGTATAGATCCTGGAAGCATGCTACATCGCATCAGCACCACATCCTACTAACAGGATTAAGGAAAAAAGATTCTGGTTTCCTTTGGGGAAATTGCTTTTCTACTGGGTCCTTGCCAAAGGTCATACTGACAATGCTTTGCAGTAATCTGGGCCAAACTCTTCACATACGGCTGTGTGTTTTGTGACCAGCGTTCCTTTTTGTAAATAAAATCTAATATAGCAAAGACCTACTTACTTACCTTGGGAGAGGAGGATGCTATTTACCCAAGGTAGGGAATTGGCAGTATATTATCAAAGGGTGTTTTCTGAGCAAATATTTAATCAGAACCCCTCATATTTGTCTTCTTCAGCCTGAAGATGTTCTATGAAGTGTAGTACAGTACCACTCGTGTGCGTGATTTACAGAGAGCTTTAGCACAGGCTGTTGTGCATGCAAAGGAAAGTTCAGTGTGTCTAATTATATTGTGTGCAGAGTCTGTTATCTAACAGTCCTCCTGCATATTGCCGGATATGTTTTCATCAACACTCCTCACTGCCAAATATTAAAATCCATGAATTCACATTCCCTTATGTTTTTAAAGAGAGCATGGATCAGCAGAAGTAGAGTACCAAGGCTTTACCAGCTTTTGCTATAGCATACACATTAATGAACCTACCAAATCCAATCTACTTCTGACCATATTGTTCAGCAGCCCAAACATTTATAACTGACAAATAGCTGGGATGTTGTCATACTGCCGGAAGTGCTTTAGTTAATTCGGAATCCAAATGAACAGCATTGAGGAGAAGTATTAGTGATATATTTTAATATTCTTTTACTTTGCAGAAGTCCTACAAAAGTAATACAAGTGAGAGGTAAGGCTCTCACTCTGTGCTATGTTCTTCTTTTCCCTCTGTCTTAGACGAAAGGGATGCTGTCTGGGTCTTTTCTGTGTGTACACGTGAAGCAGTGGGAAACGTGTCCTATGATTCCAATGACAGAGAAGACAAAATCGTGGCAACTAGAAAAAAATGAATAACTCATTTTGTTCATTATATCATATATCTACCACAATGGAAAAATGCTAATTCCTGGCCATGAGAACTTTCTCTGAGGCTGAATAATGTGAACAAATAGAGTTAACCTTTGACCTGTAGAATGAGGGGGTGTGCCTATATACATTTGACCTCTGGGAGGAGGATGTTTGTATGCTCTTGACCTGTGGATTGGGGAGTTAACCTGTGAGATGGGGAAGAAATGTCTTTATGCACTAAGAGTACAGGGAGAAACAGTTCTATAATTTCCAGGAATACCACTGAGAGAGGAAATTGGTTAATTGTTGGATCAGAACTATGAGCATTTAAATTATATTTGCTTCTATGTACTTATATGAAATGGGTCACATTCTCTAAACCCCTACCTTATTTTCTTAGAAGAAATAAAGATAGGTCTTGAAGAACGATTGCACTTCAGATCTATTCAGTCAGTGACATGTGTTTTACACTCTGTTATGATTTTGCAACTATTATTTCTTCACTTTGAAACATAGAAAATTGTCCCAAAATGTTAGCAGGATGAATGAGAAACTTAAATTATTGAAATGAGACTAACCACAAACTGGACCACATTCCAGTTTGTGGTTAGTCTCATTTCAATAATTTGGTTATTCCAATAATTTGGTTATTTATTTCAATAATTTGGTTATTTCAATAATTTTGGTTATTTCAATAATTTTGGTTATTCAAACTTGGTTAGTCCAGTTGGAATGATGGGGTAAAACTAAGACTTTGATAGCACACTGAACATATAACAGTGAAGACATCAAGCACTGTGCTGCATGCAGCTGATTTAAAAAGAGTTTTAAAGTTTTCAATGCTTAAAATCAAATCAATTTTCATTATGACACAAAAAGCAAAAATGGAGAAATGTTCCATTAGAAAAACACATCATCGTATGTATGTCCCCCAGAGACTCATTTGTTTGAATGCTTGGCTTGTAGGAAGTGGCACTATTACAAGGTGTGGCGTCTTTGGAGTTAGTGTGGCCTTGTTGGAGGAACCGCGTCACTGTGAAGGCAGGCTTTGAGGTCTCAGATATGCTCAAGTCTAGCCAGCACCACACAGTCTCTCCTTTCTGCTTGCCGATCAAGATGTAGACCTCTAGGCTTCATCTCCTGAGCCATGGTGACATGTAGGGTGGCTTCCTTCCCACCATGACGATAATGGGCTAAACCTGTGAAGCTACTCTCAATATCTTCCTTTATAAGTGTTGCTGTGGTCTTGATGTTCCTTCACAGCAAGAAAACCCAAACTAAGACATAATGCAAACAAAAAAAAATCAAAAGTTTGCACTAACCATTGCCTCATGAGCCAACCTGTCTGTAAGAAAAATCTACAAATACTAAGAAAAGGAAAAAGGGGGGAGGGAAGAAGAAGAAGAAACAAAAAAAGGGGGGTTGGGGAGGAAACATTTGCTGTCTCAGCACCTTATGTTTCTAGAGAGTTACTTCCACTGAGAGAAGGTATATTTTAAAGGAACTTTCTTCCTCGGCTTTTATTTTTAAATGTGAGTATTTTTGTACCTGTGAATTTACACATCCCTTGAAAATGATTAAAACTTGTAAATGTAACCTGATCATATTAATTTGGATGTCTGTTCTCTTCTTTCTCTGACCTTCCCTCCTACCTGTTGTTCATTCCTTTACTTGACTCAACATGTCTATATCCCATAAGAAAGAGGGTGAATCTAGAGTCTTAATGTTGGATGAATATGACATCCATCAGTGCAAAGTGCTGGGATGAGAAGCTGGCAAATGCCATTGGATGAAGTTAGACACAGAAATTTTTCAAAAATGATGAGCTATGATATAAATTAACCTATAAACTAAATTGGTTTAGTGTCCAAATAAGAACTTTCATACAGTAAATTAGACAATAAAGTACTAATCATTTTAGAGATGGATCCTATATCACTTGGGCTTTCACCAATAAGTAAATCATAGTTTATAAATCTAAACATCTGAGCAACTGAACAAAATATATAATTAGGATTAGAACCAGAATTGCAAAATGCTTTCAATGTTCAAGCCAAAAAGCAATCTAAAAATCAGACAAATACCCTGTACATATAATATGCATATAGTATATATTTAACTCAATCCCCACCTCAGCAAGATTACTAAGCCCTTATAAGATAGAGCTCCTATTTAAATCTATAAATAGGAATTATGGATACCTGACTCTGGCTATGGTGTTAACCAACCATAAAAAAATAATAACTAACCCATAGTGCCATTTTCTATCACACATTAGTTCAGAAACTAGTGTTTCCAAAAGGTTATTTGGAAAGAAATTGACATATTGGGGCATGGCACATTGATAGTGTTTTAAAGAGAAATTTGTGTTAAATACCCTCCTATCTCTCCGACCAGCTACACTCTGGCTGGTCCAGTTAACCCCATCTCGCTCATAAGTAGCTGAGGTTGAGTTCTACATTGAAGAGCAAGTCTGAATTTCAGATGTGTCAACCATGTGTTTGAAACCCACCACTTTTGTATTGATGTTTCTTTTCCTTGTAAACAAAACTTTAGAACTTTGGATCAATATATTTGAAGGCAAAAATAAAATAAAATAAAATAAAGCAAAACAGTTCTCTTACCTCATGGTTGAGAACTGCAGAAGAATCCTGCCTGCAAAAGACTATGAAATTCTACCGCATGAAAATAAAGATACAGCATTCAGATTATATTGCCCACTCTTTCTCTATAACTATGTATCCCTTTTTATCAGAGTGTAGATTGTTTACTATGAAATATCAATGAGCCCAGGTAATCCTAGATCCTAATTCCCTGATCTTAGTATTATTTTTAACTTAGTTATTTTTAACTTAATAATTGTAACCACTTCCTGGATTTCAATATTTTCCAAATACCATCAAATAAAAAAAAATGTATTTTCTCCTCTCTATTTGTTTATTGAACTGCCCTAGTTTATAAAGTCCATTGTGACTAGTAGTTAGAAGCTAAGGTGAGAGTAAAATTAGCAACTAATGTATAAAATGCTCTTTCATTGTTTTTGTTGTTGTTGCTGTTGTTGTTTTCTTTCAGCTGAAATAGGACAACAAACAAAGGTGATCTGCAGAAAACCAGTTGTGCTGAGCTTATAGCAGTGAGCTTGTATGATATCAGTGACCAGGGTATTGATAAAGGGAGAAAGGAGAAGAGGTGAAAAAGATCAGATGTAGAGGAGAGCTCTTAACCAGGAAGGATGGAATATAAGAAATGAGTAGATATACCCAAGGGGAAAGGGAAGCTGTATTAGTTAGGGTTTTACTGCTGTGAACAGACACCATGACCAAGGCAAGTCTTATAAAAACAACATTTAATTGGGGCTGGCTTACAGGTTCAGAGGTTCAGTCCATTATCATCAAGGTGGGAGCATGGCAGTATCCAGGCAGGCATGGTGTAGGCAGAGCTGAGAGTTCTACATCTTCATCCAAAGGCTGCTAGTGAAAGACTGACTTCCAAGCAACTAGGGTGAGGATCTTATGCCCACATCCACAGTGACACACCTACTCCAACCAGGTCACACCTATTCCAACAAGACCACACCTCCAAATGGTGCCATTCCCTGGTCCAAGAATATACAAACCATCACAGAAGCCATAGAGAGAAAAGGAAATGTGGTATGTAGAAATGCTGTGAGAGCTAGGGGGAAAGAAAGCAAATACATATCCTCAAATATATCTGGTCTCTCCATTCTGACACTAGAAGAAAAGAAAATGTATTACTAGAGGAGCCCTTACTTTCTTCTTGTTAAAACTTCCTTAAATGGTGATAGTCTAGAGCTTATGTCAGAGAAGGAAATGAGTTCACAACTGTCTTACAACCTGTTACTGAGGCTGGGGAGCCATGCAAATGGTGGACACCAAGCTAACTCATAGGCCACTAGGAATGGAAGACAGCAGAAGTGAAGCCAGAAGGGACTTACCTAAGCCTTTCTGCCAAATCCCAGGTTTTTGCATCCATCTGGACATTGCTACCTGATTTGTCAGTCCCAGAAAAAAAGCCAGTTGTTTCTCTGACAAGCAAGTTTAGTGGGTAGAATCTTCAAAGGAAAGCAATAATCTCTGAATGTGTAAAATGATTATATTTTTATCAGTCTACTTCTAACCCTGTGTTTTCTTCTCTCGATATGTGTGTATTACCGTATCCATGCCTACACAGGTCAGTGTTGCCCAGCACAGTTTCATGCATCCAATTAAATAAAATTGGATCTTATTGCCACATTCTCTGCAGTGTTGAAATGTGCTAAAGAATGTTTTCCCATACCTTTGCATTCTCATCTTGCTCTTTTAAACCTCTCATGGCTGGAAATGTTTACTCAACTGTGACTTACTTTTATAGATATGGTGGGTGGTAAAATCAGTCTGTGTATCTCTAGAGTCACTTATATTTTAATGAATGTAAAATTTTTAAATGCCATGGAAACCTAGATTTAGTTTCCTCCCCCCAAAAGACTTAACGAATGTAAGCTCTGTATGATGTGAAACTAAGGCCACACTTAGAATTCCCCAAAGCTTGGATCACTGGAAACCTGATGTGATGTCATAGCAAGTCTCTTGAACAAGTAAGAGGTCTTCATAACACTCAGACATGTTCATGAATGAGAAGCAACAGATTTTGTACTGTAAAGATAAGGTTATAGCAGGACTTCGGTTCAAATTGAGAAAGATTCAATAATAAAGATTTCCAACTTTTGAAGATCTTACTCCATTCATCATAGAGATGTGTTTCGCAAATTTATTCATAGATAAACAGTGCTATAGAGTCCATAATCTACTAAATGAGAAAATTGGTTTATTTTACTATTTGATATTATAATTATAATATAATTATTATATTAATATTATATTGTGCATAATATTGTATATTATATTATTACATCATATAATATATATGATGTGATAATATATTATTAGTATAATTATAATAAAGGGATAATAAATAATATAATTAATATAATTATAATAAAGGGATGCCTTTCCTCCCTCCAAATCCTCCTTGCTGTCTTCCAAATTCTTCATTGTTATTGTGTTCATATATGTGTTGACTTTAGCTAGACATATAAAAAATACCCTAATATTTATTGATCTTATTCCTATAGGTCCAATTCATTAAATAGTGAGGAAGATGTTGCTTTAAAGTTGTATTCTCAAGCCATCTTAGGAAATAAACTTCTTTTTTCACCTGACTATGGATCAGTGGTGAGGAAAGCATATGCCATGTGTCCCAAAATTGTGTTCTTGTATTTTTTTGCTTTTCTAAATCATACCTTACTTTATTTGGAACCCAGCAAACTAGGTCATCTGAGCATTGAAAGTACTGTTGTACAGTACTGAAGGCAAAGATTTTTAGCCTCCATTTCAAGAATTAGCTGCGTAAACTCAATTTCTAAAGCTTTGAAGTAGATAGTGGTTCATTTGTTGTTGTTGTTGTTTGTGTGTTTGTTTGTTGAGTTTCTCTTTGCTACCTGTCTTTTATTGAAAACTTTCCATATTCATATACTGTGTTTTTCTAAAATTCACCTGCACTACTGTGCCATAGCCCAGGCGAACACTACAGGCTCTGTCACTGCTCTTGGTTATGCTTCAGAACCTGCTGACTCTTCTACTGAAGACACCATATACATGAATCTCAGCACATGAAGACATCACACTGATATAATCACATCCCTCATGGCTACCTAACAGTGCATGAAGGTTTTATTTATGCTACTGGGAAAGAAAAATCTCAACAATTCTACCTAGTTACAATAAGGAGTGAAATGGCAAGGTATGCCAACTGCTATGGCAGCGTCAGTGATTTGTTTAACTACATCTGACTTAGTATAAATACAGACTTAAGAGAAAATTAGTTTGTTTACAATAAAAATATAATTCAATGGTTTTAGAGTGCTTGCCTATGTATGTACAAAGCCCTGGGTTCAATTTTCACCATTTTGATATAACCGTAATCAAAGAAAATAGGGAAATTAATGAATAAATATGTAAAGTTCCTTCACTTTACTATCATGTATTCTAACCCCAAGAAATTGTAAGCCAAGTTCAAATTTCTCTTAAAAGTTGACTTGTTTATGGTGTTTTACATCAGAATAGAAAAATAACCAAGATAGAACTTGGTACCAGGGAATGTGCTATTGCTGTGACAGGTTTAATTATGCAGGATTTTTGAGTCATTTAGAAAACTTTCAGACTTCAAACTAGGAAAGCAGTTGAATACTGAAAGTGGGGCTTAATGGGCACTCCTACTAGGAGCCTGGAAAACAGTAGGTATAAGAGCAATGTGAACTATAGAGGCTCAGTTCAAGAGGTGTCACAGGGCAATAATATTAGCAAATGGGCTAAAGACATTTGGATTTTGACAAAGGGTGTGGCTGCTTTCTGCCCTTGTCCTAAGAATTTGCCTGAGACCAAAGGTAATGGGTTAATTTCCTTGGCAGATAAAATTTCAATACGGCCTAATATTTACACTTTTGGGTGGTTATCAGCAGTTATGTTTATATAGGACTCCAATCAAAAGAACATTTAAGACAAAAAGGAATACACAACACACAGTTTAAGCTGAAATGGAGCACCAGGAAATTTAAACAGCCAGTGTTTTGCTGAATGTGATGACATGATAAAAGAAAGGGAGGTTCTGGAACATAAATAAAGGGAGGGGTCCCCAAAGACAATACTCCACCCTGCTAAACTTCCCACTTTTCAAAAGAAAAAAAAATAATCCCTGGAATTTTCTGTGCCTAAAAGTCAACAACAACCAAAACAAACAACTCTGCTATGAATATAATTCAAGCTGCCAGGACTTACCAAAAGTTGGTAAACAAACATGACAGTACCATTCATGTGGTTCTGGTTTTTTGAGACATAAAGGATGTGTGAGTAAAACAGCTATAGAACCTACTCCCATGGTTAAGGAAAGCCACTGAGCCTAGGTGGATGGTAGTGGAGTCCCTGCATGGAGGGTCTGAGAGGCCATTGTGTGAAGCTGGACCATGTTGGAGACTCTAAGATGTTGGAAATGTCAGAGCCATGAGACATCTGACAAGGAAAGCTGCAGACATGGAATTGAACCAGCCCACGAAAGAGAAAAGTTGCAGACAGCAAAGTCAGAAGGCTATAGCCATGTAGGCACTCTGACATCACACATGAAGCTACAGGATTTAGTTTGCCTTGCTGGGTTTCACTCTTGCTTTAAGCCATTGCCTGTTGGAAGTGTGTGATTTGCTTTATAATTAAAAGGGTTTATAATTGCGAGATTGTCTTGAGTCTCAGAAGAGACTTCAAACTATGATTTTTTTTTTAACTGTCTTGAGGCTATAGGAAACTATGGGCATTTTTGAAGTTTTATGTTATGGGATAGCCATGATCTTGTAGGTGGCATGAAGTAGAATCTGGCTGCTTGAATGAGAATATCTCCCATACAGTCATATATTTGAATACTTGGTCTTCAACTGATAAAAACTGTTCAGGAAAGATTACGAGGTATGACCTTGTAGGAGGAGATGTTAGCAGGCTTTGAGGTTTAAAAAGATCCATGGGATTCCCAGGGGCCCTCGCTCTTCCTTGCGCTTGTGGACTAAGAAGTGAGCTCTTAGTTGTTCCTTCTCTCTGCCATCATGGACCTCAAACCTCTGAAACTTGGAGCCAAATTTAATGATTTGTTTTATAAGTTGCCTGGTCTTTTAAATAACAGTAGAAAGGTAACTGAGATGTTCTTGATTCAATAGCTTTCCTTGCAGATGCAAATGAGATGTAGGAATTGAGGCTGGATGGTCTTCCTTCAAGGTTCATAGTCAGCTAACAATTATTCATCTTTAACTTTTCTTCAACATCAATTTTCCTGTGGGACATAGATTTGCCTAGTGCTGTGATGTGCAAACAGCTGAAAAATCTCACTGCAGTAAACATTGGTATGACGTACCGATAATATATCTACTTGGTATCCTTTGGATAAAAATACTCAGGAGTAGTATAGGTCACAGATTAGATCTATATTTTAGATGTTCTTAGAAACTTCCATAGTGATTTCTGTATTGTCTGGACTAGTTTACTTTTCTTTCGACAGTGCCTAAAATTTTATTTTATCTACATCTTCAACATTTATTGTATTGTTTTCTTAATAATTGACATTCTTTTGACAGTAAGATGGATTCTCAAGGTAGCTATAGTTTATAGTTTTCATACTAACGAGGTTGAGCATTTTCCTATGTTTAATAGTCATTTGTGTTGTACTCTTTAAGAATACTCTTTCCATTTCATTAAGCCATGAATATCTTGACTTGATCTTTTACAATTAAAAAAAATGACTTCTTTGTACATTCTAGATGTTAATTCTCTGTCAGATGTACAACTTGAAAATACTTTCACATGATTTGTGTACTATCTCTTCCCTCAATCAGCAGTTTTATTTGTTGTACAAAGCTTGTGTAGGCATGGAGAGGGGACTAATAAGGGAGAAGAGGGGTGTAAAGAAGTAGGAGTGTAAGGGGGAGTACTTTAGTATCCAGTATACTTGAAAAAACTTCAAAAGAGTTTTAAGTTGGAAAAAAATTGTCATCCTCACGTCATTACTTAAGACACATATTGTCAAATATGTGAGATAAATTCAGAATATATATATATATATAAAGGGAAGTTGCACCTCTCAGGAAAAGAAATGATTCATCTGTAGCACATGACTGGAGGATGCCCAGGACAGGGTTTACCTTAAGCATCTGAGACACAGGTCAATGGTGACAAAAGGAGAAGACAGCTAACTCTACCCTGACTATAGACTTTTATAGGTGGGCAGAGGAGAGAACACTTTATTGCTGTTCTCCATATTATTATTCTCCCTTTTGCTATTTTTTATTACTTTTAAAAATAAATGAACCACTTTGGCTTCTTGCAATTAGAAAGAATCTCAGGAAAAGCTGGTCTCTCTTCTCTACATCTTCAATGCACTAGACAGAACCCTCTGATGGCAATGAGATTGCCTGCTTTTCTCCCATGCCTGTATCTCCGAGCCCAGAATTGTGCTTCACAGGCTCAGTTAAATAACCAAACACATAAATGTAAGGGCTGAGCACAGAACTCCTGAGCCTCCTTTGCTTTATTATGCTTAGGGCTCACTGTTGTGAAATGATAATTTTAAATGTATATGGCATCATAGAGATATTTGTTTATTCATCACGCTCATTTACCACTTTTACTCAATAAATATTTATGTGTTGCCCATATAAGTTTCTGTCCTGGAAATTGCGAGGCACTATCAGAAGGAAAGAGACAATCCATAATGTCACTTGCCAAGATGACGACTGGAAATTAAAAATACCATGAAATCTACTCACAAATGATAATGATGGTGACAAATATTGAGGTGGGATAAGCACCATACAAGAACATAAAAAGTGTGACAGGGTGTCTATTTCAGACAGGGGGTCAGGAAAGACCTTCTTGATAAGGTGACATTTAAACTGAGATCTGAGAAAGAAAGGGAAGCAGCTGTGTAAAGATCAGAGAAGTGCTGAGAAAATAAATGCAAAGTACCTACTTGAACAGGGCTTGGTAATTACTGGGCTCATTAACATTTCGATGTATATCCTTTATTTTTGTGTATGTGTATAATTCTCTGTGTATGTATGGATTTTATGGGTTTTACTAGAATGTATTTGGTTTTTTTTATTCAGCAATATATTTTGAATATTTTACCAGCTCACTAAACGTATTTTTAAAATGAACATTTCAATGATGGAATAGGATTCTGTTGAATGCAATACTAATTTGTCCTCTCTCCTACTTGCTTCCACATCTGTCTTGTTTCTAATATTTTTATGACCTCCTTCTGCTTTTAGACTGTCTCTGGGAAGGAGCATAGCAGAACTCCTGAGTAGGCCACACCCTGGAGCTTATCTGTCAGCCTTTGCTTTAATACTTGCTAGCTGTCATCTTAAGTGAGTTGTTTAACCTATTTGTGCTGTGATTTCATCATCCTTATAATGGGCTTCACTGCATTTTGTTGGGCATTACCCTACCTAAGGAATCTTGCCCGTGACATCCAACTAATAGTGAGCTGCAGTTTTTAAGTTCTGCAGCGTTCTATGGTGGATGTTGAAAATAAACCTTTGCCAAGTTTTTCTTCCAACTGTGGGACAAATTATTATTTCTTTAAAAAATGCCTCAAGAAAGTTTAGATAAGGCAAAATTACACTGACTAAAAAGGTAAATAAATAAATAACCTATGTAACCCCAGGAGCCAGCTCAGGAATAAGCACATTTTCTTGACCTGAGAGGTTCATGGCTGGGTGTTAGCAGAGGATCAGGAAAGTTGCAACCTCCTTGCAAGTCCCAGTATCTATTGTATTGATCTATGCTTGATTTTGTGCACTGAGACTTCAATGCTAAAGAACAATGTAGCATTTCAGATTCTAGCTTTAGGTCTTGTGGTAGGCAAGTATTACCAGGTTAAAGGGTCTGTGGAAATGCCACAGAGTTCAAGTAACAAAACTATTGCACACTAATAAAACATGATTAGTATAAAAAATTGAAGATATCACAACCTCCTCAACTCTAGACCAGTGCACTGCCCTGGATGATTGTTTTATCCTGGGGTTCCGGAAATGGGCTTCACGAGGTCTGTTATACACTTTAAACTGTAGGCCTCCTATAATCACAAGGTCACTTGGGGAGCATAGAATTAGAGGGAGTGAGCAAGAATATTTAAAAGGTTCCCAGCTCTGATTTATGGCTATAGCCTAATGCATTTGCTAAACACACTTTGTTTTAGGTAGGGTTTATGGAAACATTTTAAAGTTCTCTGGTACTGATGAACTGCTGAAGACAAGTTCACACTTTGCACATGTATGTATGTTAGAGCTGTTTCTAGGCAAAATGTAAACAGCCTTAGTGATATTATCAAAGATACCTAGGGACCAAAGACTGTGCACTGGCCTCCATGACCCTGGCTAGTCTTCTGTGATTTTTGTTTCTGGGCTGTCCTTACATCAGCACCTGAAACTTGGTTCTCTACTGCAGTGATTCTCAAACTGCAGATCATGATCTTAGTGCAAGGCCCTTTCAGGAGGGTTGCCTAAAACCATCAGAAAGCACAGAGTTTTACATTGTAATACTTGCCAGCAGCAAAATTACAGTTATGAGGTAGCAAAGAAAATCATTTTATGGCTGTGGGGCACTACAATACGAGGAGCCGTGTTAAAGGGTTGCAGCATTAGAAAGGCTGAGAACTCTAATTCCTACTGTAGGACAGAGCACCTGAATTCTAGTGCTGTTGCCATGATTTATTTTCATCCCTTAATTTCATTATCCCAGAGACTGGGCTCCACACAGCTGTGAGTACTGCCTTATTCTCCCTACCTTTCTCCTTTTCTCTTTGTTTCTTTCCTCCTTTCTCTTCCTTCCCTTTTCTCCTATCAGCCACCGAACACAACACACGGAGACTGAGATGTGTATTACTTCTGACAACACAGAATTCTTGGTCAGTCACAATTTTACTTCTTGCATCAGAATGCGACCTGTGCCACCCCCTTCCTCTGCTGCCCCATTCTTTTCTGACTGAATGACTTCTTCCCCATTCAGCTTCTTCAACATTCCTTATGCTACTGTTTTAATCCATCTTCTTAGAAATTCTTTAACAATGTATGTCTATCCCTTGGACTTTGAGCTCTCTGAAAAAAAAAAAAAAAAAAAAAAAAAAAAGTATGCCTTTATCTCCCCATCAGCAGCGGCTACATTTGTGGCTGAATAAATTTACATTATCTGAATTGCCTGATAAGACTATGACTGTAAGATTGTCCTTGAAAACATCATATGGAACACTGTATGGCTTCCTTTTGTAAACTAAAGAAATTGTCTTTTTAGCCTTAGTGACTTATGCAAATGAGCATGCCTTCATCTTTTGTGCTGACTCCTCAGAGCTATATCTATAGAATCTGTGCCATTAGCTACAGAAATCATGCTATATATTTTGTATACAAATCTCAGTATTTATTTCATTTTATCTTATGATGATTTTCCATTTCCTTGATTTCTTTGCATCTTTTAATAAATATTATTTGCATGCATAACTAATAAGTTTGCTTAAATACGTTTGGTATAAGTAACAACATATAGTTTACATAAGTACATATATATTTATGAATAACATCTTGTAATACTTCTTTGAGTCAACTATTTCTAGACAGATAATCTTTTTCCCCTTTTATTAAAATTTGATATTTTTCCCTCACATAATTTATACTGATTATGGTTTCCCCTCCCCAACTCCCCCAGGTTTCTTACCATGTTCCACCTCATCAGGATCCATTCCCTTGCTCTCACTCTCTTGTTAGAAAACAAACAGGATTCTAAGGAATTATAATTTATAATAAATATTATCTTATATTACTGAAACTAATATAGAAGCTGGACCAGACAAATCAACAGAAGATAAAGAGCCCAAGAAGGCACAAGAATCAGAGACCTACTCATTTGCATGCTCAGAAATCCCATAAAAACACTAAACTAGAAGCCATGATATGTATGCAAGGGACCTGCTGCAGACCCATAGAGGCCATGAGCATGCTGCCTCACTCTTGGTGAATTCATCGGAGCTTTGATCATGTTTGTAAAATGAGTTAAAAATTCTTGATAATCCATATTAAAAAAACAAATTATCCAATATTTTATTTACAAGACATAAGCCTTGATTCGGCAGGTTCAGAGCTATTCTCACTTATTTCCCAGCCATGTGTCCCTTGTCACTTGCTGTTTTCTTGACCACATGCTTGTGGTCCGTCTCCTCTCAGGACAGCCTTCTCCATTCTTCATGTCCTTTCTTTTATCTCTACCTGCAAGCCTCATCCAAGTAACTGAAAACGCACCTACCTCTCTCTACTGCCCAACCATATAGGCTTTAGCCTTTATTAACCAATTAACTTGGTGAGCAAGGTTACATAGCCTCATTTGGTATATGTGAAGATCTCCTTAACAGGGCGCAACCAGATCTTGGGGGCCAGTCTTTAGCATTTAAATACATAGCAGTACCTGACCAACCCTACAATGTTGATTGAGAGGGTCTTGTTTTCTTCTGTCCATCATCCCCTCTCAATCTTATATTCTTTCTACCTACTCTTCTTTGGGGTTACCTGAGCCCCGAGGGAAGAGATTTGATAGAGACATCCCATTTAGGGCTGATACATAAATAATATGATAACTTAACAGAATATAGATAAAGCTAGAAATATGAATTAAATGAGATTAAGATTATATCTCATTACAGTAAGAATGGTTGGAAACAAACAAAGAAAAAACAAGATAGTGATCATACTGGAAAAGGGGACTTTATATGTTGTTTGCAATGTTAATTGGTGCAGTCACCATGGAAATTAACAAGTTAGGAAGGAAGGAAGGAGGGAAACAAGGAAGAAAGGAAGGCAAGCCCTATATGATTCAAGTGTGCCACATCAGGGTGCTTACACAAAAGAATATGTGAGCATATATATACCTACATATTCATGTCTTTTGTAGCATTATTTTATGGCTAAGTCATGTAATGAGCCTAATTATTCTTCAGTGAATGAAAGGATAAAGAAATACAGCATGTATCCACAATGAGCTTATTTTTTTGAATTACAAAGCCGAACAATGCAGAAAATGAATGGAACCAGAGGTGACCATGTTATACAAATTAAAAGAGACTCAAACAATTATCATATGTTTACTTATGGTGTGGAATCTTGGAGTGAAAAGATTAATAGGGAAGAAAAGGAGGACTGGGGAAGAGAAAGTAGGAAAAAAGAAGGTAATTGGTATTGGGTGGTTATTACCAAAGTATGTTATATGTACATATTAATTGTTACTATTATTTAAAACAATACATGATAGAAATAAATCAAATATAAATTATTTTTACATTTTAGTAATTTTAAAATCATAACTTTATACTATAATAGTTAATGCCATAGTGGCAATAAAATAAAAGCATATGTTTGAAATAATTAGTAATTTCTCTATATTAAACCGTCAAGATTAACTTTTTCATGATATAGTTTTTTTTAGTATTTTTGACAAATAAACTGATCCAATATTTATATCTAAAAAGAACAAAAAGAAAGAAAGAAAGGAAGGAAGGAAGGAAGGAAGGAAGGAAGGAAGGAAGAAAGAAAGAAAGAAAGAAAGAAAGAAAGAAAGAAAGAAAGAAAGATCTTGTTCCCACAATGGTTGTCTTAGTTTCTTTTCTGTTGCTGTGAAGAAACATCATGACCTAAGCAACTCAAAAAAGGAAGCATTTAATGGGGGCGGGGCTTACAGTTTCAGCAGGTGAACCCATGCCATCATGACAGGGGGAAGCATGGCAGCAGGCAGGAAGGCATAGCACTGGAGAAGTAGTTGAGAGCTTACATCATATATGAAATTGAGAGTGAGGGGTACAGAGACAGAGGCAGAAAAAGATAAATAGACAGAGAGAAAGAGACAGAGACTGGGTCTGGTGTGGGTAGGATTTTGAAACCTGAAACCAATTCACTCCTAGTGACACATTGCCTCCAATAAAAATCATACCTATTTCAACAAGGCCATGTCTCTGAGTTCTCCCCAAAAGAGTTTCATTAAGGAACAAAGAATTAAATTATATGAGCCTATGGAGATCGTTCTTATTCAAAGTAGCATAGTAGTATTCACACATACACATATATGGGTATGTTTATAGCTGGTTGTACACTAACACTTCATCAGAAACAAAAATGCAATATTAAATGGCATTTTGCAATACCAGAATATATTATTCTACAGATCCATGACTAAACAGTTTGGTTTCTACACAGCCTCAGTGTAAAACTTCTCAGCCTGCTCAACAGTCTTGGCCATACCCAGATTTACTGAATAAGAACCTCTATTTTAAGAGGCCTCTGTGATATGTGAATGCACAGAACAAGTTAGAAACCACAGGTCTTCATGATGCAATGGATGTTAAATCCATCCTTAATACTGAAAATACAAATTTTATAACTGATAAGAAGTGGAAGTTGACTGGAATGTAATAAACATTAAGTTGAATTTGCAGTTTTATTTGAGTTCTGACCGGGCTTTCTAACTTTGTTGCTATGAAATCCAAGGAACACTCACCAGTTCCTCTTTATGGGTGTGTCTCGGATGGGTCAAAGGTAAGGAAGACAAAGCATCTTGTGTACAATGAGGACTGCAGCCCTGAGGAACATTCTGAAAGTGTGAAGGATCAAATACACTTGGGATTCCATCCACCACAAACTTTACACAAACTTCAATAAAGATGTTTCCTCGAAAGTGAGCAAGCATGAGGGAAAACCGAGAGAAGGTCAAGAGCATAAAATGGTTTTGCGAGCTCTAAACAGGTAACTGGTTGACATTCACTGGGCATAGGTAAAAATGTGGATGCCAAGCTCAATAATGGGGAAGCTGAGAAGCAGTGTGGTTGTTCTACCTCTTCACTACATTCTTCTTGAAAGTGGGGGTGTTAGAGACCTTGATGTACATAAATTACTAGGACAGTGAAAGCTCATCACTCATATAAATATATTTTAGCAATGTCTAAAATGGAAGGTACCCAATCCAATAAATACCAGGCTTTATATTAATAAATCCATAAATGTTATGTACTCACTCTGAAGGTATTAGCTTGTTTTAGGAATGCCACAATGGTCCCTAAATGCAAGGCACATTTACTCTACACTTCATCATTTTATGTCTGGGCTAGATTAAAAAATTCCATAGAAAGTGTTTTCCAAATCCTACCAACCCTTCAAACCATTACAAAGAGATGAATAATAAGCAAAACAGTTCCTTCCACTTCATAAAATACTATTGAAAAGCATCTACATTTGCAAGTTATCCCAGATACTGTGAGCTGAGATACTTGACTGTTAACCCAGTGGCATAAAATAAAATGAAAACATAATAAAACGTAGGGAACTCTGCATCCTGCTGACATAATAACTAAACTGAATAGACAAGGAATGTGAATCTCCCAATTTTATGACCCACACAGAGGAATGATCCACAGTGCAGGCAAGACTATTACCATCTAAAATCCACCCAAGGGGTCCACTCTCAGAATTCTCATTCTGTGATTTATTTGGTGGGTATCCCAAGATTATAAATGTTGAGAGAATTATTTTTAGTGTTTTATAAAAGCAAAGTTACAATTTCTCTTAACTATGCGAGTGTAAAAAGTGGTACTACTGCTTGCTTTAAGTGTCTGATTTTATTACATCTCAGGATTTTATTATACCCAAGGATCTCTGGTTTTCTAATAGCATTCCCTAAGGCACCGCGAAAAAAAAAACAAAAACCCTGCTTTTTTGGAATGCATATATTTTATGAAATAAGAGATAATATAATGAACAAACCCTTGCTCAAAAGGAATGGGATTTCCTCTCTCTCCTCTCTTACAAAGGCGCTGCCCTGGACTGTTCTGGGCATTGCTCCCAGCTCACGGTTCCCCAAAGTAACCTGGCATAGAGGCCTTTGTGATACATGGTGTTAAAAGACAAAGGGCACCAGACAGTTATACAAATGATAATATCCAGGCCAGAGCAATAGAAAGAACATTCAGGAGTGAGCAATGATGCAAGGGAAAGAAAGGGAAGGAGTCTATGAAGCTGAGGGGCAGTGAAGCTGGAAGCAAGGGTAGAAGTGGGTTTACTCACCTATTAAGGGAGGGTACCGGCATCTTTTCTCATATGTTCTGTTACTGAAATGTGAACTTGTATATACAGTTATCTATTAAATTCAATCCATTCCGAATCCTTACATAGAGCTTACAAGCATATCTTGGGAGCATAGCCCAGCAGTAAAGATTATTTTTGAGCCAGTTATGAATCCAGAGAGTCGGGATAAGAGAGTTGGCTGAGGACTCTTCAGCTGAAGTTTGAATCTAAGAGGGTATCGAAGCCCAGCCTGACCATTGAACACTAAGCAGGCATTAGTACTGATTGTTCTGAGTTCCCATTTTTATGAGAATGCCTTTAGGAGAGAATGGCAAATAGCTAAGAGAGAATTTATATTATTCTATAATTATAGCATTACTTAAATATAGTCCATTTAAAAGTAAAGTTCAGAAGCATATGAATTCAAATGCCACTATAATTCCAATAAAATTAGGTATGACTGCAAATATGGGTTTAAACAGGGATCGCCAGAGATGAACCTTATAGGAAATATGGCAGAGTTTGTCTATACTTCTCTCAACTTTTTAATGCAGAGCAAATGTTATTTTATAATTATTAAGCAAAAGGTGGCAATATTCCTATATAGTGGGTAGAAGAAAGGCTTGGCTTAGGTGAATCAAGAGAGCTTGATTTCTGAATGTGAGCACTCCTATTTTTCTATTTTATAAACATTCTGGATCTACATGAAAGCTCTTTGCATTTCATATCAGGTTTCAAAAGGACCAATTCTTTCTAATATTTGTCCTGTAATAGTCTCTCTCTCTCTCTCTCTCTCCCTCCCTCCCTCCCTCCCTCCTTCCATCCCTCCCCTCCCCAGTCTATAGATTAATTTGTCTCTGTAGTATTTTTTCTTTGTTCTGTCTTCCTCTCTCCTACTTACTTTATCTGTTGAATAGTTATGAATAGATAAACAGAAAATTGAAAACTCATTTAAACTATTTGGATGGATATTTTGTGGGTTTTTTTTTTGTGTGTGATTTTTTTCAACTCCATTGCACTCTTCTCCAAAGTGAACATCCTAGTTGACAAGGTTGTGTGACACAACAGCAAAATCTCAGGCATTCTTGTGACACAGCACTGTGCCTTTCCTCTACATGCCTGAATATATTAGGGAAGAAAATCTGGATTCTAGAACTCCAGAAGTTTGAATTAACTGGTACTTAAGAGAATAAGAGAATTCCCTTCAAGAACCACAGAAGTTTAAAGACATATCCATAATATCAAGACTCACTTAATATGTCAAGGTTAAAAGTCATTTCAACTATAGGTACCCAAGGATTTGTGAGAACTTTCCCTGGGGAGATAGATCATCAATTCCCCTAATTGTTCTCTTTCTATACAAAACTTTCCTTCCTTCATTGATTAATTACTACAAATTCTCCCTAAAGGCTTCTCTCAGACCCTGCCTTTCTCATTACAAATGCCCTAGTCAGTTTCTTTCTTAACCAAAACCTTTGGGTTAAGGTTGAATCGTAGATTCGTAAAGGCCATCTATTAAAGCATACAGATTGTAACATTGCATTGTTAAACCAACAGCTTCTTCAGATAGAGTCATTCTGATTCCTAGGTATCTTTTTAGTTTTCTTATTATAGTAATGAGGAAGTCCATGGTCCTTCTATACATCCCTCTCTGTTGTAATGGGAGGGAGTATGAACTGGCTAGGTTCACTGACAATGTATACAGCTACTTACCCTGTGTGCAGTCTGTGTAGCTCAACTGAAGTCTGTTCTTTCATCATAGCTACCATCATATGTATGTGTCCATTAGGTTACATAGCTGCATGTATGTATGTGTCCATACATAGCTGCATGTTATGACAGAAGGAGTAGCTGGTTCTGATCAGCTGTGCCTCTTCCCTAAGATGCACACTTCTAAGAGAAATGCCCATGCTAAACTTGACTGCTCTACTCAAAAGTGCTGTGTGCACATTTGTTTGTATCTTTGCTTTGTTTTGTTTGCTTAAAAAATACTGATTACTTGCCATAACTTTTCAGTATTCTAGGCTAGGATGTAACTTGCTCCAATATTCAGTTAAGTCTTATCCCTGAAAGAAGGCAATCCCCATGAAGAGCCCATGGCTTATATCCAGAGAAATCCCACTGAGCAATTATCACTGGCATCTTGGAGGAGGCGCTGTCTTGTGCTGTCTGAACCTTTGTGTGCATCTCTGTAACTCTGCTTCTGAAAATTCAGTCTGGGGAGCTGAGGCACAGCTTGCATGGGCAACTAGAGTCCCCCTGATTTTGTGCCAATGTCCATTAGAGTGACGGCTGTAACTCTGCTGGAAACACTTTTAAAACAGTTAACCAGCATAGCTCTTTTCTTAGGAAACTCTTATCAGGAGGTTAGTGAATAGGAATTGGATGTCATTAGCTGAATTAATTGATAAATTAGCAGGATTAATTAAACAGAAAAGAAACAGCCTTCATATGTATGTTATATAATGAACTAAATGTTTTCTTGACCTCTGATCAAATT
>NC_034601.1:36712885-36726024 GCF_900095145.1 Mus pahari
CCTGTAAATCCAAAAGGCGGGTTATGTTGTGAAAGGTGTTTTGTTCTCAAACGGGTAACTTTTAAGTATGGGTTAGAACATGTTCACTTGATTCCTTAAACAGGGCCATTATGATAAGAGAGACTAAAACAGAAATCATTGAGGTTCCAGTAAAGTCTACCTAGCTCAAGGTCGGTGTGTTTGAAAACATCTTCTGTTTTCATTCTGTGGTCTACTTTTTAATTCTTTGCATCCAAAAGTCCTCACTGAGAACTTTTTATCTTCAAAAATTTACTTGTAGATAGCAGACAGGGTATTATACACCAATAATCCCATTAGCTGAGGGATAGAAACACGTGGATCATGAGTTTGAAGCCAGTCTAAGATAGACAGTGAGAACCAGTCTCAAAAATAAACCCACGTATTATAAGGAAACTATTACTATATATCATTTATGCATCATAGAAAAGTGCCATCAGGTTTTCGTTCTTGAAGCAAACAGTAGTATAAAAATTGCTAGCAACCTAATAAAGAATAATGAGATATGAATTTAGATTTTTAAAATGTCTCAACACTCTATACCCACCCACCTTTCAAATCACTTGGAATAGTAAGCTTGTTCCACCTTCAAGATTATATCGGGAAATAGTCATCTCTAAGAATGTGAGGTGAGAAGTGAAAGGTTCTAGGCATATCTATTCATCAGCCGAGAAGTTGTCCAGTGACTTTTTGTGCAGACATTTTGTCAGGTAATACAGATACAAAGGGATGAGGAGACAAAGTCTTAATGTATTAAAAATTACCGTGCAAGGCAATCAAACTAAAAGGTCCAAAGAGTGGAAATGTTAGCATGAGCTAGAAATAGTTAAGGGAAGTGGGGTGCTTCACCAGGGAGAGAAGTTCTGAAATGGATTTCTACAGTAATCAGGACTTGTGAAAGAATGTAACAAGTTCTTCACAGAAAATTAACCACCATAGCAAGGAACTTGGAGACTGGAGCCGAGATAAAGAAAGGAGTTCTAATCCTATGGGCCAGCCATAAATACATGCAAATAAAGACAACACTATTTGCACACAGTTTGTGTGTGTGTGTGTGTGTGTGTGTGTGTGTGTGTGTGTGTGTGTGTGTATAAAAATAAATATAAAAGTAGAGCTAGAGGTCATGAATTTAATAGGGACTATCTAGAGGTATCAATGGAGAAGTTGAGAAGAGATGGGGAAAGAAGAAAGGACACAAATATAGTACTTATCTACTCCTCAATATAAATAATAAAAATAAAGTTCAAGGCAAGAGTATAATGTCAATCTCTCATGCTAAGGGGACAGTCAACTTCATGTTAGACTGAGTTAATTTTGCAAAACACAAGAAAACCAAGAAGGATGACCATCGTGTGGATACTTCATTCCTCCTTAGAATAAGGAACAAAATACCCATGAAAGGATATAGGTACAGAGACAAAATTTAGAGCTAAGATGAAAGGATGGACTATCCAGAGACTACCCCATCCGGGAATCCATCCCATCATCAGCCACCAAACCCAGATACTATTGCACATGCCAGCAAGATTCTGCCGAAGGGACCCTGATATAGAGGCCTCTTGTGAGGTTATGCCAGTGCCTGGCAAACACAGAAGTGGATGCTCACAGTCAGCTATTGGATGGAACACAGGGCCCCCAATGGAGGAGCTAGAGAAAGTACCCAAGGACCTGAAGGGGGCTGCAACCCTATAGGTGCAACAACAATATGAACTAACCAGTACCCCCCGAGCTCGTGTCTCTAGTAGCATATGTAGCAGAAGATGGCCTAATTGGCCATCATTGGGAAGAGAGGCCCCTTGGTCTTGCAAACTTTATATGACCCAGCACAGGAGAATGCCAGGGCCAAGAAATGGGAGTGGGTGGGTAGGGAAGCAGGGGTGGGGGGAGTGTATAGGGAACTTTCGGAATAGCATTTGAAATGTAAATAAAGAAAATATCTAATAAAAAATTTAACTTTAATAGATAAAAATAAATGATAGCTATTGAAACAAGAGAATTATATGGTCAACCTTATGTATGTCCTTTTCTTACAAAAGATGGATACAAGAGTTGTGAGCTGAGAGTGCTAGGCCATAGGCTAGATTGCCATCTGAAAGAACTCTGCAATGATATTATATACAATGGAAGGTAGAGGACTGTTAGGGGCAAAAATATTTAATAGCATTTGCTGTTGTGACAGAACAGAGAACAAAAAGCAAGAATAACTATGAAATCAGGATCAGAGATGAATTCTGGCTCAATTAACTGAAAGTCCACAATTTAGGAGTGGGAAGCAGGACACAAGGTTTAGCTCAGCTGGGACATTGAGGATTTTTCAGACATCAACCTGAAGCAACTGATAGCAATGTTTTAGATTCCGTTAATATGAAGTGATGTGAAATCCCCCATACTATCAAAGATAAAACTATTAAACATATTAATAAACTCCGTGAGGCCTGCAATGAAGAAAAGTACAATCCTGAGACCAGTGCATCATGCAGGTAAGTAGAGAAAGAGGAGACAACAGTGGGAATTGAAAAATGTGAGAACAATCAGGAGGAGAAAGGAGCCTATGAAGGAAACATGGTGAAAGCTATGGAGACACAGGATAGGATCGAAAATTCAGTCAGTCTGTTGGATTTGGCTTATCGTTGATTACTAACATCCTGCTGAGGTTGGGCTTCATGGAGGCAAAGAGGACTAACTTGCTCACAAGGAAGGATGGGCATTACTGATTGGTCAAACATAACTGAGGAAGCTGAGCACATACTAGACTTCTATAGAGTTCTTAGTGCCAGATGAAGGAAGTGTTCACTCTAGGGTTACTAATCCTGAAGAAAAGTGAGGAAGGTTTTCAAACAATGCTACATGGATTTCCACTTGCTTCTATCTTCTCATTTAACAGCCTCACTAGGAAGTCACTAGGACAGAAGATGCCATTCTGCCAGCGTGGAACAGGGACAGAGTCAGATGTGGGAATATAGGTGCCCTTGGGCTTAAATGACAGTTCTTTTGTGCCATAGGCTTCTTTATGAATCATCACCTTGAACACTCTCTTGAACTCAGACTGTCCTGATATTTCAGAGTTGGATTAGTTGGTGGATGTAATACAAGAGGCAGTGGCCTCTGACTTCCTCTCTATCAAATCCAGATAGCAGGAGTCTCTCTTCACCTCCATTGCCCTACCAGGGTCAGTGCTTTATGCTCTTGAACATTGGACTTGCTTCTATTATTCTGCTGCTTAAACAGGCTGAGTTCATTGCAAGAGTTCTTTCCAATGGGCTTTTATTCAGACTCACCAATCACTGCTTTCATCGCAACTCTTTCAACATCTATAGCTCCTTTTGATCACCTGGCTCCAACTCCCATTTGTTCATGACCTCCTTGTTGATCTGTTCAGGAGTAACAAGCTTTCAGCAAAATGTTTAGATGGGGGAGGGGTGTGGAGAAACATGTTGGCAATCGGAAACATGATGAAAGAAGAAACACACACACACACACACACACACACACACACGAACACACACACTCTGTTGCTTGAGGGTGAAGACCTCACATCACTGTCCTTTGCAAAATAATACTGGGGGGGTGGGAAATAATTTGGAGACAAGAAATGCAGAAGTTGAGTTGGAGTGGAAAGTCGTGATAGAAAATCAACTCAGAAGTCAGACAAATCCTTACGATTACTATTCTCCATGTGAGAGGTGTCCTTGTGATTTATATGCATCCATCAGTGATCTATCAGCTTCCTGACAGGTGGGGGAAGGGAGCGCTACATTTCCTTCACCTATGATGGATCTGTTTGATAATATCTCCACCAGTTTGCAGCAGCCGGAGTTACCTATTTCACACTTGTGTCCGCAAAAAAAATATATATTTTACAAGTAAAGACTTCTTTGGCTCTTTAAATTTCCTGCCTTTACTTTTTATCTCTTTTACCTCTACCTCTACCGGGGAAGGCAAATGAGAGAGAAGAGCTCTTTCCTAACCATAGCCTTGATAGGCAGTCTCATTCCTAAGTCATTTATTTGCATACTTATTTTCTATGTGCTAACTCCTTAATGACATGCATGCTGTATCTATTAATTGTCATGTCTTGGCACAATTTGATCTGAATTATATCTAAATGCATGTAATGCAATGATGACTCATATTATAATGTGGTTCTGCTCCAATGGCAGCATTTGCATAATGCTGGATATGATAAGACTATAAAGTAAGGAGCTGGGTTTTCAAGTGAGACTTATGAAGAACAGTCTTCTGACTGTACAGCCGTGCCTCATACATCAGAATGCTCATCCAAAGTGCCTCATAATTTATTGTAAGCACTTTTCTCTCTCCTTACTGCTGGAATGAGATAAAGAGCAAAGCCTACATGGTATAGACCTCATTATTTTTTTCCTTTTAGAACTTAGCATATTTTTGATATTTTATTTTGTAATGACTCACGAGGTAACAGAATCTTCCCCCAAATAGCTGTGGAATTGTTTTTAATTGCATAGTGCATGAAGATTTTAAGCGCACATCAGAGGCAGATCCCAAGACTAATTTTAGTCTTTCAAAGATATAACCTAGGGAAGTTTGAGTTTTCTCATTCTTGGTAAAAAGAATCTTTTTTTTTTTTTTTTTTTTAATGGAGAACAGAGAACAAAAGCAAGATTGGAAATGTTCCTTTGTATCCTCTAAACTGTATGGGGCTGAACGGAGAATCTGTAGTTCAAACCAGAAGAAAGGATTGGAGACTTGCTACTTTGGTGATGGTATACCTAACACTTGCTTTCTGGGAAGTTGTGGGTGTTATTCATACAACATTGTACTTCCCAAGACATATAATACATGGGTTAATATAACCCAAGAGGT
This sequence comes from Mus pahari, assembly GCF_900095145.1. Taxonomy (NCBI): domain Eukaryota; kingdom Metazoa; phylum Chordata; class Mammalia; order Rodentia; family Muridae; genus Mus; species Mus pahari. Next base: position 36,717,743 of record NC_034601.1, read on the forward strand.
TCTCCAGCTGAGCCTGCAGATCTGTGCTGAACACAACCCACAGTACTAACCAATGGCTGTCTTCTGTTCTAGTTTTCCTGAAGGAAAGCTGTATTTTGGGTTTGCCATTTATAGAACATGTTGGACTGGAAGGAGACTGGGGAAACATTTAATGCCTGAGCTACCCAGTCACAAAAACATTCAGGATATTTTTACACTATAGTCGTTTGAATGGGAAGGACCCCATAGTTACTAGCACTTGAATGTTTGGTTGCAAGTTGGTGGTGGGCCTGTATGGGAAAGCTTAGGAAGTGTGGTCATGCTGGAGGAATCTAGGGTTCCAGATGGGAGTTCTCAGCTGTTTCTACTGCCATGCTTGGTGTTTGGTGCAAGATTTCCCATCCATAATTGTAATGGACTCTTATAATTATGGAACCATTAACTCCAAATGAGCAAATTGCTTTGGTCATGGTGCTTTATCACATCAATAGAAGTGTAACTAAGACATACAGTGTTATACGGATAACATTACAGCCTCAGTTTAAACAGTTAAGATATTGCTGTATCATTCTTTTTTTTCTCAACTTAAATTGTATTGTTGTTAAGGGTACTATTGCTAACCAGAGGTTACAAAGAAGAAAACCAGAAAAGAACAAGTCCTTAGAAGATTTTTATGAAGCCATCTATCAGTGAACAAAGACTATGCTCAGTGTAGTTTAACAATGGAGTTACTACAAAAGGAATATTTAAAGTTTAAGTTACAGGAGGATATAGAAATAAGAATTATTATGCTATTTCAAAGCACACTAAGTATTCTAAATATGTTGGTCCTTTACCAATGAAAAGCATCCAAGGAGGCAGTCTTGACCCTTGGGCCGCAGAAGAATAGCACTGGGACTCTTCAGTGAGATAGAATGCCTTGGCCAGGTGCTATGCTTTTCAAACCTTTTCAGCACTGTATTCTTAATTGTGTGTGCATTTCTGTATCTCTGTGTTTGTGTGCCAGAGAAAGCCAGAGCACTCATACCATGCTTGATTTGGAGTTATGAGTAGTTCTGAGTCTGCTAATGTAGGTTCTAGGAATCAAAACTTAGGACCTGAAGAAGAGCCAACATTGAACATAGAAGCCATCTCTCCAGCCCCATCTGTTCCTATGTTTAGTGTCAGTCTCTAGAATAGACAGTCACCTAACTCATCAAGCCCCTGTTTTTGTAACTATCAGAGAAAACAAAACATACTTCATTTTTCCAGTCTTGTAATATCACAATATGGTAATTCGGAATTTTCTTAATATTAAAATATTATAAGAACATTAGATGATAGAGGCATAACTCAGAGATTTGGGAGTTCATGTCAAACCCACTGCAATAAAGCAATCACCAAAATTATTATGATAACCTGGATCTTGTGGATATTTTTATTTCCCGGTACATAAATATGGTTATGCTTGGGAAAGTACACTTTCTTGATATTATTATCCATTAAGAATATAAGAGCATTATACACAAAAAGCAATTAATGTATATAGCTTAAATAAGAACTACAGCATTGTTAAACTCCAAGTCCACCCCACAACACCATCAGCAAGCAAATCTGGAAACAAGCAAGCTGGCAAGTTGAATGTTCTTTTGGTAAAGGTCAGTAAGAGCTGCTAAAGGTCAACAATCAAAGCCAGAATTCCTTTTCCAATTTCTGAATCTAATTTTTATAGAATTGTAATATAGCTAACTATGCAAAACTAAAAAAAATAGCCTAATAATTATAAATTTCTTGAATTCAGTACTTAACTAACTGGGTATTTTTAAAATGTGTTTGCATAGTTCTTAGAATTCATTATTCTTAAAATAATGTTGTAAAGCTAGACTAAGGACTTCTGTATCAGAATAGTCTGGGATATTTTCATGATAGTTTTTTCCATCCTCTGCTTGAAATCTTCCTGATTCTACATTTCTAATGTTGGTAATATATAGCATCACTTCCCAGACCAATTATCTCTCCTTCTAGAGTGCAATGAGTCTACGATAGATTTGCTGACTCATTAAGGGTTTTATTTGTAGGATTAAAGTTACAGCATGAGCAGCATCAAAAGAAAGGGTCAGTACAATCTTAAAGAGTTCTTTCCAAGTCACATCTTGCATCTTTCTACAACATAACATATAAATACATATTTATTTATTTATTTATTTATTTATTTATTTATTTATTTATTTATGTGGGTATATACATATAAATGTGTGCACCATCTTAATGAGTACTAAAATCAATTGCTGGTGAAGAATAAAGGAATTCTTAGACATTGCCATTAACAATGTAAATTAATTTTCCAGTTAAAGAAATAAGATGGATATGCTAATATATATATATATATCCTATAATACCCAGTTAAGCATATAAATGAAGGGCTTTAAATCAACATATCTCATGCATATATGGCCATGCATGTATATTTCAGTAGAATTGCAATTACAAGTTATGGAATCAGTGTAGATATCTGTCTATAGATGAATGGATAAAGAAAATGGTACATCTATATAGATATTAATGTAGTTTTGTCCAGCCATAAAAAGTAACACAATTATGGCTTTGGAAGTGAAATGGATGCAAGTAGAGATTGGCATATTAAATGATGTAAGCTAGATTCAGAAAGAAAAAGATCACATATTTTCTCTCACTTCTGTATTCTAGATTTTATACAGACTCATAGTGTCCAACATGTGGATATGCCATGAAGGAAGTGAAGTATCTGAAAAGATAAGAGGGTGCTGCAGAAGGGAGAGAGGGGAAAACATGCAAGCACTAGGGGAAAATGTGATTACGGTATATAATGTATAAATGCACCCTTATAAAACCCATTACCGTATTACAATAAATAGGTATGCCAGTAAAAATTTAAAAGACATTTTCCTGATAAAAATAGGAAACTGTCTTTCCCAAATCAAATTTTTTTTTCAGTTGAGTTGGTTTCCTTTTCTTATTCTGGTTCTTATTGATCCACTTTCCATAAGAGTTAAACACTAAGGAGAAATACCTTCTCAAAAAATAAACTAGATATCACACAAGTTAGATCATTTTCTTTTGCTACCAACAATGCAATGTACAAGATTATATTATACAGCTATGAATAAAACACCTCAATTGCATTCTACATTCTTATTTTAATATATTTACCTACCTGACACATTGTAATGGCATATATTTCTAAAATGTAGGCAAAGAATACGAGTATACAGTAAACAGTGCCTATCAAGTCAAAGTAAATGTCCTACATGTTGCCTTAGAGGTATTCAAATCTCTTTTTTCATTTTTTTTAAAAGTAACTAATTTAACTATTTACTTATAAGCAGTGAATCACTCTGTCTCATTGCACTGCTTCTGTTACAAACTTCACTTATCATTCAGTTTCCTGATAGTAAGTACTTGAGACGAAAAATATGTTTTTGGAAAATGCTATTGCACTGGGGATTTCTACCTTGTAATGCTAGATACTAGAATCAAAGGTAAAGAATTAATTCAGGTTCTTCACCCTTGACTCTGTCAATATTCTGTGCAGGACATATCCTTTTCTGTGGTTATTGCTCCATGTATTGAAGTATGTATAGCAACATACCTGATATCTCCCCTAAAGTTAACAACAGTAAAGACTGCCTTCTCAGTTGTGACAAAAACTATCTCCATATATTACCAGTGTCATCTGTGGATACAAATTGTATCTGCTTATAAACCACTCATATATCATGTCTTAAGAAAAAAATACCTTCTCCTACCCAACCAGTAACGTGGTCACCCAATGTTGAAATATAAAGGCATTCTACTCTTCCCATAACGTTCTCTTCCAATATAAAGGTTCCACTCTTCCAATAATGAATAGAAAACAAATAAGACAGTGCTTAGAGTAAATATAAATGTTGAAATGTAAAATTTTTAGTCAACAATACTTTTTAAAAATGTAATGATGTGCTTAGTCATTAAACCTCTTAGTCTAGTTAAAAATGTATCATTTATCTGATAGAAATTTCATCACCAAGTCTGTTGATATATTAGTGCAAACTGGGGTTTCATGTTTCCTTTTTTCATTGTTTTAGAAATATAAATACTAACATCCCACAACATAAATGGTATCATCAATGTACCCATTCATGTAACTGTGTTTAACATCTGGCATAAAGTGCTTGCAGAAACCCAGGGTTCTAGGATTTTATGAATGTATTGATTTCTTATACTTTAAGATTCAGATATACTGAATATTGTAACTAAATCCTGCTGTTTAAGAATTTGTGATTTCAGACAGCAACCTACTCAACATTTATTTGGTACTTTTGCCTGTTTTTCAGGTTATTTATATGCAATACAAATTATTTTTTTCTGTGATATTTCTTTCTAGATGTGGTGCTTTGAATGGACAACATCCCCCATAGTTCATTCATGAACACTTGGTTCCCCAGTTGTTTGAGTTTATGGTATGTTTAGGAGGTGAAGCTTTACAGGCCAAAGTGAGTCACAGGGGCTGGACTTTGAGAATGTATAACCTCCCCCAGCTCCATATCATTCTTGCTGTGTGTGGTTACAATGGAATCTCTCAGCTTTCTGCACTGGTCACTTGTTACCATACTGCCCATCATAGACCCTCTCTATGAACTCATAGCTAAAAATAGTTTTTCTTCCACAAGTCACTTTTGTACACAGTGATTTTTTATGTGTATGTGTGATTATTTATTTATTAGATATTTTCTTTATTTGCATTTCGAATGTTATCCCTTTTCTTGTTTTCTCCCTCCAAAATACCCCTATCTCCTCCCACCTCCCCCTGCTTACCAACCTACCCACTCCCACTTCCTGGCCCTGACATTCCCCTACACTGGGATGCAGAGTTTTATCACAACAACAAAGATAATTAATATAGAAGAATAAATAAAAAGTATAATAAATTAAAATAATTTAATTTTAGTGTGTGAGTCTGCATGTCTGTATGTGTGTGTGTTGTTCTGCAATGTAGGGTGTGTGAATACTACTGTATGTATGTGGTAATTTAAGGGTGACTTTTGTGGAATTTGTTTTTCCTTTCTTCTTGTATGTAGTTGGAGATTGACCTCAGCCCATTAGGCTCAAACCACCAGTGATTTTACTCCTTAAGCCCTCTATCCAGGGACTTTCCTTCAAATACAGTTAATAGTATATTCAACAGCTTTTTTTTTTAATGTGACCTTGCATACTTTTAATTATTTCATATTAAATAATAGTTAATGACTTATTCTTTGTGTACTATATATCCTGTTGGCCTAACAGGAGGTTAAGTAGTAAATTTAATTCAGAGTATGTATTCTATAGTGCTAAAAGAATCTACTGAGTAGCTGGTGTTCATAATGCTAAATCTCTAAGTCTCTTCAGTGAATTATATGGTCACTGTCTTTAATAAACGTATGCATTCAAATAACTGGAATACAGTGTTGAGTATGAGGATGTTTGTTGTAAGTAGGATTCAAGGAAAAGGACTGAGTACTGAAAAGCTTTCCTAGAGAAGAGCTATTCTGATAGGCGCAGATGCTACCTAACTTGTAAAGACAATCTCTAGCCCTTCCTCTAGTCTGGATGTGATAGTTCTTTTTCTTAAAATACAGTCCTTGTGTATCCCAAGGAATTTATAATATTATTGAATTTACAATAATATTTACATGAGCTCACTGAGAAAGCATTCAATTACATTGAGAAATACAAAAAAAAAAGGGTCAGATTTTATAGTTTCTATACTTTCTGTTTTAACTGGGACCAATTTGGGAGATAAAGTCATTATGTGTATATTCTGAATTACAACACTGTCCTGTATGCAAAAAGCACTTAAATGGCGCTAATTCATTGTAATCACAGTATGATGGTACAGCTCTAGGGTCCTAATTCACACTCCATTCTTGGCTAAACATAGCTAAGCCAACTTTGTGCTTAGATGCAAACCCCTGATACTTGTCAAGTCAGTGAATGATGGATATTCATTTGTACCAGCATCCTGATTTCTGCATAGCCAGGTGGCATGTGATTACTCAGTGGCTGGTTCTTTTGATAGACATAGAATTATGCAAATTAAGATTAATACTTGTGCTTTTAGCATCTTTTGATTATATGCACAGTTTATAATTTAAATTAGTTATCACCTTAGATCAAGTTTATTTTTTTTTTCTTTTTGAAAATAAAAAATAAATTAATTCTGTCACAGCATTTGCCCAGTTTTCATTAGAAAAATTGTCATCACTTTGTGGAGGGATTATTTTCTAGTATAGTATATAGAAAATGCATTTAGTTGGGGTCTTTTGATTTCATAAAATGAAACCTTAATGAATTTCCCAAGTAATTTTGTTAAAATTTTAAAAAGGCACTATTTTGTTCTCTGCTGGTTGATGTTCAAATAATCATGTGGGGCAGTATTTTAACACACACTTCACTTGTTTGCAAGTAAGAGTCAACTTTGAAATGTATAGAAGGATGAAGTCCCAAGTTAGAGTAAGATGATATGTATATTGTCATGGCAAAGTGTCACATAATTGCAGTTGGTGCATTTGTATGAGTCTGGCAGCACTGCTGAAATAGTCAGCTGCTTCTTTAGGTAAGATAGATCAGAACACTTTCCAGAGATAATTTGGAATAATGATGTGTATGATTTTTAACTTTTCCGTGGAGAAGAAAAATTGCTAAAGTGCCAAAGGAGTCTAAAAACCTGACATAGCATTTCTACCTTATGCTGATAAGAAAATTGACCCAATTTATTTGCATATATTGTAGGGCTTGGAAGGGGGTATGGAACATAGCAGCCACATAACCTTTTCTGCCTTTGTGAACATGCTAGTTGATGTGGAAAGGATTTCCAAAATGACTATTTTATTCTAGACTTGCTTTGGGAAATATCCAGATGAATCATGCTAAAATGTATTAAATTGATAGAAAATACACATATATAAAATGATAGGCTTGGGGTCCATTTATTTATTAAAACTTTTAAGACAAAACATAACTACATCATTTCCTACCTTTCTTTTTTTTCCCCTCTAACCCCTCCCACATCCTCTCCACCAAACTCTTCCTATCCCTCCAACTCCATTTCTCCTGTTTGATTACTGTTGTTCTTTTAGTGTGACCTGCATGTATAGGAATTCAGTACCGGACAGTTTGTACTGAATAACCAATTAGAGGCTCATCTCTGGGAGAAGCTAATGTGCCCTGTCTCAGCAGTCATTACCTGCCTGTAGTTCTTTGCCTTGGTGTTGGACCCAGAGAAATTCCCACCTTCTGGGTTAGCAGGTCAATCGATAGTGTCCAGATTCTGTTCAGGAAGCAGTATTGTTGAGGCATGGTGGTTAGGCTGCCATATTATTGAAGAGTCATAGGGACAGCTTCTATGTCATTTATAGGAGACACAGTTTCATGGCAGACTCCCTGACTTTTACAATCATTCTGTCATCTCTTCAACAACATTCCCTGAGCTTTAGGTGCAGAAGTTCTTTGTGCATGTGCCCATTGTGGCTGAGTTCACAACATTTCATTTATATCTATGCATTTATGATAATTATGTGACAGCCATTTTCTGACATTTAGAGTACTTCTCTATGATATACTAAGTCTGATTATTACTGGTTTTGTGCTATGCATATGACAAAAAGTACAAGGGTCACATGTTGGATATTTAAAATAAACTTATACAGGTTCATGTTCATCCTTTCCAAAAGAAAAGAACACAAAGATCAATGTCTACATGCTGTTATTCTATTAGTGCTGCAGATGGCAGACAATATACTATCATGTAATTTTAAATGAACTTAAATGGAAAAATCTGGTACTCAGAGCAGAGAAGTGATACCAAAGATATGGGAACAGCAGTCTGGAAGGAAAGACCAGTCATGGAAAGGTATTGCTGGGGTATTATTGTTAGGGTACTGTTGGGAACTAAAATAAGGGGGGCCTGGTGAGACCTGGGGAGAAGTGGGGGAGGAAAAGGGACCTAACATCCGGCCAGAATTCCTGTGCTCTGGGTAGGCAGATGCAGGCAGAGCTGCTGGACACTTTTCCACTTGGTCCTGTGGCAGAGGGTGGAGAAAGGGGCAGCCTCTGACCAGGGACCCTGGGGCTACTTTGCTAAAGCCAGCAGGGTTATAGGAGAGAGGGATAAGGGAAGGAGTTCCCAACACTGACCAGAGTGTGCAGCTGAACTTGATGGAGCAGAGACTCTCTATGGTTTAAGAGCAGGGGGGAAGAGAGAAGGAGAGAGAGAGAGAGAGAGAGAGAGAGAGAGAGAGAGAGAGAGAGAGAGAGAGAGAGAAGAG
>NC_034601.1:36726167-36763560 GCF_900095145.1 Mus pahari
AGAGAAGAGAAGAGAAGAGAAGAGAAGAGAAGAGAAGAGAAGAGAAGAGGAAAGACAAAGAGAAAGGAAAGAGGGGTAAGAGAGAGGGGTAAGAGGGAGACAAGAGAGTGGGAAGTAAGAGAGAGAGGTGGGGGCTGAGCAGACCTTTTTATGGTCTTCACTGTTGCTAGGTAACTGGGGAGGAGTTTAGCCTGAAGGTCAGAAGCTTGGGCCATTGCTTACATGACTACTAACCATGCTTCTCTTATGGGCGCTATGGGAGGTAGTACCTTAGGCAGGGGCCAGAGTTCCAGGAGCATGAGGGAACACCTACTGTGTCATGTAGGTAAATTATGACCATCGGGGTTCAGACCTCAGCTCAACAGGATACCAGCCTGCAATTCCCCACAGGGTACCATATTGTTGAAATAGCATGTGGATAGCTTACCTGTCCATGAAGCAAGTGCCATGTTCCTTGTAGAGTAGCTATACATTACCAAACATGTAGTTATCTCTACAAACATCTCTGTGGCAGGGAAATAAACATTCTGGAAAATGGAAGTAACACCTAGTCTTTGAAATGTGCTTTTTTTTGTGGAAAGAAGAAATATAAGACCTGTGCATCTTGGTATCTGATGTGTCAAAGTTCACTCTTAAAAAAAAAAAAGTACCATTTCTCTCTATGTAGTAGGGTAGGAAGGTCTTTATATGGTAGACAAGGTATATTAAAGACTGTGTGAGAAATGTGATTTGAACCAAGTGTGGACAGTCCAGGATTCTTCATGCTTCCTTTCTATGCATGGATGTGGGCTATCTTTTGCCACTCTGGAGGAAACTTTTGTTTTGATTTGATTTAGAAGATAAAGAAAAGGTTTTTTTAATCGTTCTCTTGTCAGGGTCCTGGAAATTTTTTCCCTTATTCCCCAGAATGTTGAGCAGGCCGCTCTGCTTCTGTTAACAGGGCTTGGGTCCTTCTTCCTATAGGGTAGGCATGCACTTTGCCATGGGAATTTATAGAGAAGTGTATGGTTTTTTTTTTCTTTCATAATCCAACTTTGAAAACAAAATTCAAGGAAACCAATGCCAATGCATTTTCTATGATCTCTCTCTCTCTCTCTCTCTCTCTCTCTCTCTCTCTCTCTCTCTCTCTCTCTCTCTCATACTATTTTTAGCATTTCTCTTTAGAATGACTAGCAATCTGTTTTCTGCCTCTCTTCTGAAAGATGGCTTTATTTAATATGATCAGAAATGTTGGTATCAGGCTAATTCATCGTCGAGAAGCCTGTTACACACAGCAGATGGAATAGAACATAAACCAGATAATGTTTGCTTTGATTTTCTTGATACAGCATTTGTCTGATCACCCCTGAACACAAACGTATACAGTTCTCATCCTAGAACATGTGCATTTCAAGTATGTCAGGGTCACATGTGAACTCTGAAATCTAGTCTAATTCATAAAAATAAAGGTCATAAGTCACAGGCCATGCCATGGATGAATAATCTCAGTTTGAGATGCAGTGAATGTGCTACTGTATCAATTGTATGATTCTCAAAGAGTTAAGCAAATGGGGTTTTGTGGGATGACCTTTTTATAAACATGAAGAAGATAATCCGGTAGGAAGTCAATAATGGTTTAACTTTACTGGGTTGTATAACTCATATTCCAGTTATTTATTGCTGAGTCAAATCTAGTAAGACGATGTTTAAACACTGGGTGGTGACTGGCTATTAAAGGAAATGATGAAAATACTAAGCCCTCTCTCAGAAGTTTCATGACAATGATTTATTATGCCTGTAATTATTTGTCTTCATTGGTCTTGTTGAGTTCTGTCATGCGGAGAATGAAATGAAAAGGAAAAGGCGAAGCCCTAACAGGATTATTCTGCTCTGTTAGGTGTGTGGTAGAAGACAAGAACTCAAAAGTGGCCTGGTTGAACCGCTCTGGCATCATCTTCGCTGGACACGACAAGTGGTCTCTGGACCCTCGGGTTGAGCTGGAGAAGCGCCATGCTCTGGAATACAGCCTCCGAATTCAGAAGGTGGATGTCTATGATGAAGGATCCTACACATGCTCAGTTCAGACACAGCATGAGCCCAAGACCTCCCAAGTTTACTTGATCGTACAAGGTAAGGGGGAAGTGGGATCAGATAGTAAGCCATGGGGACAGTAAGCTGTGACAAGTGAAGCATGAGAAGAGTTGTTTTTGGAAAAAAAAAATCATACTGCAGTCTATATTTTTCTTCTAGAAGATGGATTTGAAAAGAAAGAACTAGGAAGCTCCATGTGCTGGTGATTCAATTTGCTGGTGATGTGGTGATGTGTCTTCTGCTGTTGTTCTATCTTTGGTTAAAATAACATAAAACAAAGCTACAGCTGTCTTAACACAAGTGTGTAACATATTTAAATTCTTAGGAAGTTCTTTTATTTCCTTTATATGCTTTGCTGAGTTTAAGAAAGTGTTTTTTCTTCCAATGTAACTTTGCCCTAAAGAACAGTATTAATTATTTGTTTTTGTGCTAGTAAAAGGCTTCTAGAAAAATAAAACTCTCCAGGGGCCTTGACCCCTTATCACCTGATTGCCTTTCTTTATGGCTTGTATCTTTATTTAATAAGTTATTGTAAGCCACTCTAAAGTTTTGGCTCTGTGAAGTCATAGGGGGAATTTTTGTTTCTAGATTGGGGTTTCCTGGGGCATGCCTGAGTCATGGTTTTCCAGGATTAAAATATTTAAATAGCACACACGTAAGCCCATATACTGTGACTTTTCTTGGACTCCCTTTCCCTTGAAAACAGAGCTGATTACTTCCACAATTTTATTGCAGGCAAAGTCAAACCTCCAACAGATTCCATCCATCTATTGAGAAAGATCTAAGCATTGACAAATATTAGGGCTATGTTCCTGTATTTTTTATTTACAATTTTATGCAAATTTAATGCAAAGTAAACATGGCCTTAGGGTTCCTGTCAGTATTCTAAATGCAGTCAATGGTGTGGCAAAGTTGGGCTGTAGCTACTATTAATGTGTTAGGGAACAGGTTATCACAGCATTTAAAGTATTGCTTTCCCACTCCTCACTAATAAACTAAACAGAGATAAAACATATCAAAGTCTACATGGTACAAGGGCGTGTTGGTCTTGTGACTTCACTGTAGTCCATTTACAAATGGCTGATGGATTTATTTTATTCCCTGGATTTATGAAATTCCAAATATGGCCAGGTTTCCTTGCAGATTAATGGCTAGTGCTTGAGCCAGAGAACAAGACACACTAGGGTTGGGATCTCAGGAAACCCATTTGATGTTTGAATATATCTAGGATGTGTGACTATGTCAAATGGTTACTTTGCTCACACTTATAAAGTACAAGCAAGCACTAACAGACAGATAGATATACACACACGTACATACACACAAACACACTGTCTCAAAATATAGAATTTATATAAACTAATCTATTTATACTAAAGGATCTTCAGAACAGGTATTACCTAATGGCCAGTCATTGCTTTATCTACACATTTCTGTATAATAGATCATTTTCCAAAAAATAATCACTTGATAGTGAAATTACTACACAATTTTAGTACCTTGCAACCTTCATTACTATTGAAATGCACCTCCAGACCAAAAGATGTATTGTGTATAGTCCTCAACACAATCTGGTTGACAATCTGAGCATTAAAAGACTTGGTTTCAAAATGAGAAAACAGCATCATCTGACACCAGTTACATGTTCAAGGCTGTCACAGAGGCCAATGTAGCTGAGCTACAATCAGATTTGGAAACATTTCCATTAGGTTAAAATACTTTTGCCATGACCATGAGAATAACTACTTCTGAGATTTATATTTAGGCTTAAGTCCTTTACCACCAAACCCTCAAAGTCCCTTTCTTGGTCTGCATTTATCCCTGTTTGCTTAAAATAAAATCATGATGAGATGCTTTTAGAACCAGAACTCAGTGCAAATTAAATTAACTCTGATTTGACATTAAGAAACAGAAAAGAGCCTGTTCATAGGCAAGTCGTGTTTATTCACTCTCTCATGTAATTTGAATATTACTAGTAAGTAGACATGGATAACTTTATTATGAACAAGAGCTTAAATTGAATGTTATCAACAAACCTGTCCAAGGCTTCCTCTTACCTTATAGCAAGGTTTGAAAACCATTTATGTTTGCTACAAATATTATTATATTTCCATCTTAATCACATTGCCTTGAACAAAGATAGAAAAAAAATCCTGTATTTAAAGAGAAAGGGAAAAGGGATTCTCTCTTCCTTGAGTTTGGATCATAGAGGGATGCCTGGGTATTTTAACATGATAGCATTGACCTCTCCCTTCCCAAGGGTTTTGCCACTTCACACAATCCCTCTATTGTACCACAGCAGAACATCACAGAGTGTTGCACCTCATCAAAGAGTTTGCTTCTAGGAGCTGAAGTGAAGGTTCTGGGCTTGAACCCCAGCATTGCAAAAACAAACCAATATCCTGCTTCTAGATGTGATAGCACTCATTTCTCTTTAATCTCTCCCCAGCTTCAAAAATCTAAAGTTTGTGAATACTTCACATCCCGCATTGATCGCTGTCTTAGTCAGGGTTTCTATTCCTACACACACATCATGACCAAGAAGCAAGTTGGGGAGGAAAGGGTTTATTCAGCTTACATTTCCACATTGCTGTTCATCACTGAAAGAAGTCAGGACTGTAACTCAAGCAGGTCAGGGAGCAGGAGCTGATGCAGAAGCCATGGAGGGATGTTCTTTACTAGCTTGCTTCCCCTGGCTTGCTCAGCCTGCTCTCTTATAGAACACAAGACTACCAGTCCAGAGATGGCACCACTCACAAGGGGACCTCCCCTCTTGATCACTAATTGAGAAAATACCGTACAGCTGGATCTCATGGAGGCATTTCCCCAACTGAAACTCCTTTCTCTGTGATAACTCCAGCTGTGTCAAGTTGACACAAAACTAGCCAGTACAATCGCCCTTCAGAGTCTCTGCCAACCCACCTTAGGTACTCATTCAAAAGTTTCTAATTTTTTCTTGACCAAAAGTGAGGTCACCCTTAGCTCTAAGGAGCTGTGAGATAAGAGTGCAAACAGATTAAAAGGTGCGTTCTACAGTCATGCATTTCCAGAACTGAATCCCAGGTTTCTTCATCCTTCTTGAATTAACTTCAGAGTAAGCCACTTTGTATCATTAAGGCTCAGTTTTGACACAGGCAAAATAGAGATGAAATTTAGAGACTTCAGTTCTATGTCTGTTTTAAGGATTAAATCATAAGTTTTCTTATCCTATGTGATGTCTAGTGATCATCTATTTTCTGAAGTAGAGAATGTGGAGGTGAGGATGGTGATGATGGTGATGCTGAAGAAAGTGCAGAGGATCATGCTGCTTTGGCTCCCTCTCCACTACTTCTATAAGGCTCACTCCTCCCTTCCCTGAATGTAGTAGCTGCTTTGACCCACTGCTTGTTAATTTGGGGTAAATGTTAATTTACATAGGGGTCTTTCCTTCTGGAAAGAATAGCAACTTTTACAATCTTCCCTACAGTTATAGAGATGGTTGACTACAAACAAAAACCAATGCAGTTTGTTTAATATCACTTAGGTGATTTACTGGATTGGTAAAAATAAGAAAAAAAAACTGGCATCTCTGGCTTGGCAGATATGAGTAATGTTTAGTGAAATGAGTTTATAAGTTTCCCAGTAATGCTCAGGCTTCCAATGTAGGCCAGAAAAATAGGAGCCTGTGTCCTAAGATAGTTATAAGAATCTGTAGAAGCAGGGCAGAGTGATGCATGGTTTAACCAATTTCAAATGATTGTGTGCAAATATTGCAAAGAATTATCTTGAATGCGAGATGCACAAAACAATGCTGAGTTTCTTAGATGCCATGGCCGTGAAGGCCACCTCCATAGAATACCCTAGAGAGAGAGTGTGTCTCCTTTCCTGTCTGTTTTCAGGTTTCAAGGCAACAATTATGTTTCACTCTCCAAAACTTTCACTTTTATATGTGTGCTAGTGTGTATAATGCCTTTTTCCCGTATATATTACTTTTCTGGAAGCCATTTATTTGTTTGTTTGATTGTTTGTTTAACTTTCACAATTTCCAAATATACTTGTGACTTTTCGATATCTTCCACACTGTTACTTATTTTCCTCAGAAAATAAGTTTATTAGTTTACAAGGATCATGACATATAAAATATCCTATGTATGTGATGGGGTTCAATAAACTCTGTCTACATGTCAGCTACACATAGCTTCCTTACATGGCACATAGGATAAAGTCTTGCCTTAACAAAGGCATGAGTCAGTACTGATCAGTGGGGTCACTTGTGATTATTTGCTGATATGTATTCTCCTGAGGAAGCCAAGGTTACCCAAATCTAAACATGCGTTTTACTAAATAGATGCAGGGACCTCTATGTAAACCCTAATATTTGGTGTCTCTGTGCTTGCCACTTTATTGAGTCTAGGATCAAAGAATAAGAACACATCAATTTTAATAACAACAAAATAAGGAAGTAAATACTAATGAAATCCTTTCTTCTACTAATGTTCACATTTTTTCTCTGAAAGTTACTCTTAGATGGTTTCTTGGTCTTCTGAACATACTACCAGTGGAGGCACATGTGATAAGGCAACATAATTCATCTCTAGTTATGATCATTGCACAACTTGAGGTAAACCCAACCCTTCAGTTAAGTCAACCTGCTGGTGCTTGAGAACCATATCAGGAACCATGAAATCAGACTCCAGGGCCTGGGTTAACACCTTCAAGTTCATAATCATCGCCAGTCATTCAGATGCACACAATTCAAGGACTGTTATCTTGAGGATCTAAGAATGGGATGGTTTCCTGCCTTCTGCCAGTTCATCTTCCTCTGTGATACATCAAATTATGTCTAAGAATATGTAGAATAAATATTAGAAGATTGTAATAGAAAAATTAACAAATCCAAATATATTGATGCATTGAGGTGTTTTTACTATGACAACCATAGCCTCAAAGTAGATATTTGCTTAGAAATTTCATGCATATTTGGATATAAACACAATAACACTTTTAAGAACTGAACATTATTTTAAATACCTATTCACCAGAAATTATAACTGCCATTTGGTTTTCAACTTACAAACCTAAAATGCATGATTCATAGATTTATATAAATGTTAGAGTAGCTATTTCCACATTCAGTCTTTTATTCTTTTTATGCTATTCTACTTTAGTTAACATTTAAAAATAAGTAACTTGATCTGAAAACACTAAAATAGGATATGCTTAATAAAATAGTTTTGAGTTTTAAGTGTTTTTAAAATAGATTGATAAATTTCACTATAATATAAATTAGAGTCTGAAATTTTTCTTAACACTATGACTCAAATCACACCCAAGTGGGAATGTATACACCAGTGGCAGAAAATGTATTGTATAATCACCTCAATTAATGTAATATTATTGTGAAGAATGTTGAGAGTGAAACAGATTGCAAGATGACTACATTTGATTTTCTATCTCTGCTGATAAAAAGCCACATTTCCTTTATCTCATTAATTCTAGAACACTCCTATAAACTTACAAAAGAAACCTTACATTTATTGCTTTTTTAAAAAAAAGAACAATAGTCTGAGACTCATTTCTAGGATTTGAATTTTAAGAAGTCTCTCTTACAGTTAGTTCTGGAAGCATCCCCACTGCTGATCGAATGCATTAAAGAGCTTTGAGAACGCACTGCTTCCTTCTCAATCTCTTCTGTTTTCTTTTGTACTTCTTGCTCCCAATTCCTCATTCTTCTTCCCTTCCTTAGTAAACATTATGCTGCATTGATAATCTTTTCAATATATGATCATGGCTTACTCAACTTCCAAATAAATTGCACCCATACATGGTAACTGAATTTAGCCTGTAGCTCTTCCAGTTTTGACAGAATTTTAATAAAGCAAAGCTTTGAAATCTTTATTGGCTTTCCTGGTGGGTTCTATTGCTTGTTGGGATCTTTAATCAATACATGTGATCATCATTTGCATCCTCTATGTTAAGGTTGACCAATTTTTCTATTCTTTAGTTTAATTGTTTTGTTGTTCTTGTTTTGTTTTTCAAGAAAGGGTTTCATTGTGTAGTAGCCCTGGCTATCCTGGAATTTACTCTAGACCGGGCTGGTCTGAAATTCAGAGATCTGCCTGCCTTTGAGATTAAAGTTGTACACTACCACTACCTAAGACAACAGGCCCATAACTGTCTGTTAGTAGTTTGCTCTCCAAGTCAACAGCCAGTCTGACCATGTAAAGGAGAAAAGTAAAAAGAAAGGAGAAAGAAAGAAATCAGGATGACTATTTCATGTCATTTTAATTCAGTATTTCCCTTGTAGTAAGGACTTTTCAGTTTTATCCAGGTCAATCCCATTTGCTTATATTTAAACATACTTTTGTATATATCACTCATCTTTATTTATATTTATGTAGTAGCTTCAAACCTTCTGTGCTTATCTTCAGCTCCCCTATTCCTCGTTATGTTAAATAAACATTTTACACCTACACACTAATCCAAACTATATTTTTCTCTTACTGAAAATAAGAGAAAAATCAGTCTGTGATAGTGACAGAAGAACAGGCTCTGCAGGGAATGGTAGCAGTTGCCCGAAGAAGGAAGTCTCCTTAAGAAACAGAAATAAAAATCTGTCCTTTTAAAAATATCAAAGACAACATTCTGAATTCACACAGTCACAGCTGAAGACTAATAATGTTAATGTGCATATGAGCTCAATAAATACAGGTAATTTCATTGAACCAGTTTGCATCCAAAGAATTGTGTCTCTCTTTTAATGATCTTTTAAATGATAGAGTGGTTCTCTAACCTTTATCTCCTAGGTTTGCTTAAATGACAAACAAATTGAGTACACAAAAGTCAGTAAGGTTCTTTTCTCTCTTTTTAGTACCAAAAAGAAAAAAAAATATGAAGCATAGTCAGAAAGCAACTTGAGACTAGGTAATGAGCCATGTGAGGAGGGTCCCAAGAGGGGCGGCATCTCTGAGAGGCTTAGCATCCCTGTAAGAAACTATCCTAGTAGCAAGTCCAGCGTGTTTAGTCGGAAATTTAGGAAAAGTAGCTGAGTAAGTTGACAAAGAAGTATAACTGGCTTTCCAGTTTCCAATTATGGGAATAGAGAGATGTGTAACATGGAGAATAGTGAAGTGAAAAAATGAAACTGGTATAGTTAGTGCTTATTTGTGAATTTAAGGTAGATATCAAGAGATAGAGACAGAGATGGAGAGGTCATGCAGCATTAACACCACACTAAAATGACCATTACCTACTATGTAGCATACAGATGTTTCTATGAAAGTATCATTTCTGCCACAAGGAACATGAGTTGCTTAGAGAAAAAGGTGATCGGGATGGGGCAGGGAAGCAGAAGATGAGCCTGGAATGTCTTTTTGAACAAAAAGGTAAAAAAAAGTACGAAAAGAATAATGATATTTGCAAGGATATACAGAAGGCAGCTTGATTGGCTTCTATCAGCCATGTCTAAGAAGATGTGCCTATGAAAATAGATTATTTCAGATATTATAATATAGATGATAGTTAATAAATAAAAATTGTGAATTGTACTCTTAGAATAATAAGTATAGAAATAATGTTGGAATGTGGTAAATATTATTTGGAAATCCTTACAGAAATAATTGATTCAGGCAAAACTGTATCAAGGATTCTAAAACTGAAATGAGAATGTTAAAAAAAATGAAAAATGTATACAGTGTCAAAATAGCTATCCACAAAATGTTACTTACAAAGAGATAAGAGATAAAAGAATAAAGCTGAAAGCCCATGGATACCATATTATTAATCACGTGATCAAAGTTAATACTACAAGAAATGATACATGAATTGGTGTCATGTGCCAGAAGACAGGAGGCAATGAGCAGACAACAGTTTCGCTTTGTGATGGTGCTTAGAAAGTGCAAGTCTAAACAAAAATTAGTAAGCACAGTGAAGCATATCCTATAGTGAGAATTGAAAGAGAGTAGATATGTGACACATACGTAAGATGTGATAGACGTTCTGTGAAAAAAGACAAGGACAGAAAACCTATAAAACCTGATTGGAGTTGGGGGTATATGGGAGTTCATTGCACTGTATGTCTTAATATATTTTCCATAAAATAGAATTATCACAAAATCCCCCCAAAATTAGTTAAGGTAAGGATTTTAAAACTGCTGCATAAAATAAAAATTCAAAATAAATATAAACATAATGTATTAAAGCAATTTTCAAACATATCTACTATAAATAAATATATGATTACAATGCATCTCATTAGCAATCAAAAGAGAAAATGAGATCACAAGAATAAGTAACAAAATACATGAGATATCACTGAACTTACTAATTTTGTTTGTCCTCAAAAATTTAAAGAGCTAAGGGTAGAGAACATAGACTTTCAGTTTGTAAAAGAATTCACAGAAATGACCAAAAGGAAGGCCATTCAAGTGTCACAAATAAAGAAATACAGAGTAAAATATAAATACCTGTTTTCTAAGCCAGTGACACTAGGAAGGAGTTAAGAAAATGAGCATAGGCAGAAATGGCCAGACGGTGGAGAAAGTGACACTTTTATATCTCCCCATTGAGAGTGTAAATTAGTGGAAACTTTCCTAGGGTAACGCAGACACATCTATCAAAGTTCTAAAATACATTTCTATCACTTGACCCAGTAATTCCACTTCTAAAAATGTGGAAAAAGAAAACCATCTGAAATGCAAATCAAGATTGTTGTACACAGTGGTCATTATTGATACGGTCATCAAAAGTATTAAAAGGAAATGATGGAAAATGCTCTAAATATTCAGAATGACAAACTAAGGAATGTCATTGGGGTTACGATTTTATGAGAAATATTATTAAGATGGACAGGGTGTCTATTATCCAGACCTCTTCTTTGTGTTTGGAAATGACCCTGTTGGTCATTATTTTGGGAATACACAGAAATTCTCACATAATGTAAAGTCTGAAATAAAAAGCTATTCTCAAAATTTGGGCAGGTTTGAGATTTAGCACCTAAGATTTCAGAATTAATTGACATGATTTACAGAAGGAACTTCCCTGCACAGAAAATGAGCCCTAGCTGTTAAGTTTCTGTGGGGATTTTCTCATCATAGAGGCTCTGCTGCGGCCTGGATCCAGGGCCAGATTGGTGTGGTGAGAGCTGTAGTATCTCAATTCCAAATGCAGCATGGCCCAACCTTCTGTGATGTGTGGTCATAATTCTACCATGTGGCCTTCTCAGTCATATGAAGTGAGACGAATTCCTGTCTGCACAAACAGCATAGGGCCCGTGAGGTTTTATTTTTCTTCCAAGTAAAAGCTCTGTATTACACAGCTCGACACTCCTTAGTAATTAATCACACTTTTGGAAACACGTTAATAAATGATTAAAATACCTTTACATATATAGAAAGTAGCAGTTTCTTTTAAAAAGTACCTTTGTAAAAGTACCCATGTCTGATACACTCATATTATCCATAATAGGAAAGCAAAGAGAGAATAGGTATTCTCAGGTGATGTTTGTATAATGGCTTTAGGAATTCTATCTTTACCATGTAAAACTTCGTGTTATTTAGATCCTAGTAAGTTTATGTTATAAGTCAAAAATAGCTCAGTTGAACTGTGAGGTCTCTAGTTGCATTTGTAGCAGAGGATGGCCTAGTTGGCCATCAATGGGAGGAGAGGTCCTCGGTATTATGAAGATCATATGCCTCAGTACAGGGCCAGGAAGCAGGAGTGGGTAGGTTGGGGAGCAGGGTTGGGAGGAGGGTATAGGGGGCTTTGGGGATAGCATTTGAAATATAAATGAAGAAAATATCTAATAAAAAATGCCTTTAAAAAAGAGAGAGGGGAGAGGGAGGGAAAGGGAAAGGAAGAGGGAGGGAGGGAGAAATGAAAATAAATGTCTAAAAATAAGAGAAAAAATATTGAATGTAAAAATTTTAAAGGAGAGCCATTTAGTAAAAACCATTCAAAGGTAAATTTTCTTTCATTTTTTTTCTCATTCACTCTCCACTTGGTTTTCCTTCTTCAGCTGACCATTCTTTCTCACTGACACATGTAAAGTCTTCTGACCTTTTTTCTTAGAGGAAACAAATGTAAAAACTGTCTGTTCTAAAGTGATTAAGTTAGTGATTAAGTCCCAAAGTTATCAAGGCATGCTTCATTTCAAAGGAGAGCTAGTGAGATGCGGCTGCATGTGCACATATACATGCTCTGTGTAAAGCCTTGGGGAGAGGGAGTGAAGACAGGGGTCCTAGGCAGTTAGAACTGTGCTGATCTGAGTTCAAGCAAAATTGCAGAATAAGAAATCATTGCATACAATTTCTGGTTTTACTGAATACAAAACTTTAAATCAGGGCATCAGGGAGGCTCCGTTAATCATGTGCTGGCTATATCTGCCTGTCTACAGCCCATGGTCGGTGCCCCCACTTCCTGATACCTAAAGACAAGTTTATCTATTCTTCTGGTTGTCTTCTGTAGCTATTTTCTGTGAGCGATTCGCACACTACTCTTTTCTTTTCTAATCCAAAAACTATTAAATGTTGACAGAAAACGGGGCCTCCTATCATATCACTGAGTATTCTCATCAAGGCAGCCTTGGTTAAAACCTCTGGCTTTCTGTAAATCTCTACTTCCATCCCTTGAGGAGATCCAGTGGCATAACATGCCTCTGCTTACTCGTGCCCACATTCTTTACATTTTGTTTTTCATATCCTTATTCATACTCTCTCACCATCTCCCTTTTTTGATGAGCCCACCTTCTAGATTGTTCTCTGACCCCCTTTGTGCACAGTTAACAAATTCCCCTTCCCTTGAAACACCTTTCTCCTTTGTGTCCTGAAATTATTCCCTAATTCTAATACTACTTTTCCTCTCATACTAGGTTGGCTGGCTCTCCTTTTGGTATATGATCTTCAGCATCTGTCTTTCCTTTCGAGATTTTGCTCAGGGATGACGCCACCACTAGCTGTAATGCCTATGGCATTTGATTGTCACTTTCTACTGCTAGGCAGCCTTGTCCCTGTTTTGTTTTTTTTTTTGGTCTGCTGGCCTACACTACCTTATAAGCATGCTCCATCCACAGGCCACTTGATTATTTATTGGGCTCAAGGCAAAAGTCATGTTTGCTTTTAAGCATCTCTTTTCTTTCTCTCTTATACTCTTATTTGTAATAATACTATGGCACCCTCCTAAAAACAGGGCTGCTTCTAGGTTTTCCATTTCATCTCTCTGTGAACATACTTTTGTGACCTTTGCTTCTTCACATCCTCTAGTTTATGTCTCTGTAGCTCCTTCCTCAATTTAAAAAATATATATCCTTTGCTTATGTTTATTTTTCTCTTACTCCATTTTTTAAAGCAAAGTGTCATGTCCACACACCTTCTATGTAGCTAAGGGTAACCTTGAACCCCTGACCCCCCTTCCTCTACCTTCTGAGTGCTGGAATTATAAGCATCAGCACATGCTCAGTTTGTGTAGTTATGCAAGCTAGGCAAACATTCTACCAAGTAAAGCACACGCCTCCTGACCTACTTATGCCTTCTCCGTATTCTGAACTATCCTGAACCCGGTTTCTAGGTGTTTGTAAAATATAGCTCTGGTCACCAGGATTCTTTGTCTTCAATCTTTTGAGTGCTCACGTAGTTTTAGAGTAGCAAGACTCGGTTATTCCCCACCCCCAAGGTATTCTTTTTACTTTCCTTCCTATATATATATATGCATACACAAGATCCCAAATAAAAAAATGCTCCCCCAAAAAGTGTGAAACTAGAGCTAGCCAGCCATGGGGTGTGAAAAAGTGGAGCCTGGCAGAACTCGAACGTGTGGAAAAGGCCTGGCAATGATCAGGCACATGGGTACAGGACAGATGAGAACAAGAGGGGATGCCAAGCTATGTAGATCTTAGCTGCATGCTAGGGGTTTGTTTCCACTTTTTTTTTTTTTTTTTTGAGAGTGTTTGGGGATTCAAACTGTGATAAAAATTGACTGAAGACTTTACATGGGGGATAACATGGGTTCTTATTGGACTTTAATATGAATAGTTTTGATTATAATTAACATGCATTAATGAGACATACTAAACGGTTTCAGTATATTTCAACACATCCAGGAAGCATTCGGTGATACAGCTCCACCTCCTTTTGGCCCAATCTCCCTCCCTCCACACCCTCCCTAACCTCCAGCCATGATCTACATTCAGGCTAACTTATTTTAGCTTCCCCAAATGAGAGACCATGTGGAGGAAAAAGAAACGCTTCTACATACGCTGTTGGTGGGGATGTAAATTAGAGCAGCCATTATGGAGAGCAGTATGGAGGTCCTTCAAAATGCTAAAAATAGAACTGCCATATGATACAGCAATTTCCCTTGTGGATATATATGCAAAAAAAATGAGGTCAGCATGACAAAGAGAGAAGAGCATGTCTGTGTTTATTGCGACACGACTCACAACAGCTGGAATGTGGAATGAGCCTAGATGTTGATCGGTTGATGAGCAGGTAACGGAATCATAGCCTTTATGAGAAATGAAATATTACATAAAGAAGAATGAGAGGGTTTGCTTAAAGCAAACTACACACTACTAGACAATATGATCTTAGATAAAATAAGACAGACAAGGAAAAACAGGATTCATTGGCATTTTAGACATCACTGGACATGCTTTGTGTAAAGGGGCATTGCATCCATGGGTCACTTAAGCTTATTGTCTTAAACCAAGTCCTTCAGTATACTAAAGGGACATTTATCTCTTTTAAAAGATATTGCTGGCTATTGTGGGAAGGATCATCAATTCTCTTCAGGGATGCAGACTCCAAGATGCTACATATGCCAGTAGGTCAGCTGAAGAGACAGCTCGGTGAATAGAATGCTTCATGCATAAGCATGAGACCCTGAGTGTGGCTCCCTAATATCTCTAACAAGTAACAGCTTCACACAGTTATTAGCATCTGTAACCTCCAACCCTGGAGTGGGAGGGGCAGAGACACACAGATTCCGAGGGCTTGCTCACCAACCAGTAACACTAAAGCTTTGAGTTCCAGGATCAGTGGATAGTTTCAAAAAATAAGATGGTGGAAGGTTAGAGAAAATACCAGACTGGGCAGTAGATACGCACATGCCTTTAATCCCAGCACTCAGAAAACAGAGACAGAAAGATCTCTGTGAGTTCAAGGCCAAGTAGTTCTACAGAGCAATTACCAAGACAGTCAGGGCTACAGAGAGACACCCTGCTTCAAACAAACAAACAAACAAACAAACAAAGGAGGAGAAGACTAGCTGACTTCTGTTCGGCACATGAACACACAAGCAAATACATCTGCGCACAAAGATACACAAACACACAGACACACACATGCTTGCATGTCCATGCTCTAGCGAGCACACATGGGAAATCACAGTCAGTAAGATATTGAAGAATCAGAAAATACTTGGTAATGCATGAATATTGATTCTCTGTGAGATATTATCTATGCTCACAACCAGGCAGTTCCCAGCTATGCCTTAGAGATGGTTGTGGCAAAGGTTTTTTTTTTTTTTTTTTTTTTTTTTTTTTTTTTTTTTTTTTTTTTTTTTTTTTTTTTTTTTTTTTTTTTTTTTTTTTTTTTTTTTTTTTTTTTTTTTTTTTTTTGATTTTTCGAGACAGGGTTTCTCTGTATAGCCCTGGCTGTCCTGGAACTCACTCTGTAGACCAGGCTGGCCTCAAACTCAGAAATCTGCCTGACTCTGCCTCCCAAGTGCTGGGATTAAAGGCGTGTGCCACCACGCCCAGCCAAAGCTTTATGCATCGTAATACTTCTAAGCCTCTGCCATTGCATGCATGGAATACATGTCTGTAATTATCCATGCACATTCACTCTGTTTTGAAACAGTAGTATTATCAACTCATTTCAAGAATGTAATGAGCACCATCAAGCTAATATTCACTGAGTACTTTTAAATTTCTAAAGACAATTTGAGTGGTCTCTGCTAGAGTTATTAAATCTGATAGAAAACTTATTATTTTCTACCACATAGCCAGTAAGAAGAGCTATAGTGGGCAGACCTAGGAATGAACAACAACAACAAAAAAATGAACACACTGCAGATTGTTTCAAGGAAGAGGAAAGGATGGGGAGGGGGAGGTAGAACTTCACTGAGTGCTGATTGGTTGCCGAGCTGATAATGATTTATGGCTCATTTTAAATTACTCTTCTGGATGGAATGGTTTATGGAGGGGGGAAATGGGACTGTTCTTTAATATCCCGAAGCATCTGAAAACCTATGCAACTTCCATTGATTTGCTTTCTGCTGGATAACACTGCTATTTAAAATCAGTGACATATTTACTTCTCTCAGAATGCCTTGATGCCTGTAAACCATTCCTTTGTTGACTGTTGAGAAGCAAAAATCGTATTCATTCTCCTGATAAACTAGAGTTGGAGTAGACATCAGGGTACCCTATCTTTCTCCTCTTCCCCATTCCATTTCTGTTTCATACTCACACATGATAACTTAAGGATCGATGGTCTTCACTAGTCTTTAAAAAATAAATTAACAAACTACTGCGTTGTGCACATTGCTTGTCATCCATATGTCAGCAGAATCTTTCCCGGCAGCTCTTTAGTGAAGACAGACAAAACATTAGCCTGATGCTTTTGTTTTATTTGGAAGTGGTGTAATTTCTTTCAAATAATGGAAAGATACAGAATTTTTATATCTAGATATGATCAATAACTCCCTATATCAGATACTTGGATCAAATTTTATAGCACTTTATTTCATTGCCTTAGAGAAAGTTCTTTCCCTGAGCTAAAAGGAAGAGTATGCCTGTTCAAGAATGCTGCCCTGCCAAATGGCCTATGATTGATGGGGCAGCAATAACTAGGGGGTATTTGCCAATTCACCAGTGCCAAGTCCTTGGAGTGATTTTGCTGCCTGTGACAGCTGGTGTTCCCGATTGGAAGGCTGTTTCTGTATACATCTCTGATTTGCATATTTATATACCTCGGCTGCCGTATGAGGGTTACATTCACAGCCGTGTGTGTATAAGCTTGCTGCTTGGGTGCCTGCGGGCACGGGATGGTAGAACTGATTTGGGTAAAATGAAAATCGTCAATTTTTTTTCAAGATTTGCAAGTTAGCCAGTAATGTCACGTTTTGTCTCCATTTTCATCAACTTCCTTAATGTTTTTGAAAGTTCTGTAGGCATGGCCTAGCATTTGAGGCAGACACATTGTATTCTCTCTGGGAGGGTACAGGAGCCTGCATTTTGGCATCACAAAGTGATAGAGAGACATTAAAGAAAGAGGGTTTGTCAATTTGAAAGCCTAGAAATGAGAACTGTTTGGTTGGCACATTGAAGGGACCCACTGGTATTTGAGCAAAAGAAGTCAGACTCACTCTACTAAACCAGATGTATAATCCTCTCAGCCACACCACGGCAATCCATTGTAAAGAGCAGTATCGAAAAGATCCCGGGACAGGTAAGATTCCATAATTTTTGAAAGAACAATTATGGGGTGATTATTGAATAGGAAAATAAAGAGGCTTGATTTTAAAAGTGTGTCTTGAAGGGTTAGAAATTTGATAACCAATGAATATGTTGAGATGAAATAGTCTCAGGAAAACCGAGAGAGGCCAGTGATTAGGAGGAGCTGTCTTAGGCAGGTGTGTCACATAAGGACTTTTGAGGTCATTAAAAATCTAGATAACCATTTCCTGTGAGGTTAAAATTAACTAAGTGGCTTAAAAGTGTTGCTTCTATAAAAATGATGGGTGCGATGATAGGTGAAAAAGATATTGTGGAGTGGGCTGCTTATTTTTCAAAGATTTATTTATTTTATGCATATGAGTATTTGATTGCATATATGTATGAGCATTTTGTACATACTCCGTACCTACTGACTTCAGAAGAAGGCATCAGATCTGCTGTAACTGGAGCTATGAATGGTTATGGAACATCATGTGTGTCATAGAAACCTGACCTGGTCCTCTGAAAGGGCAAAATATGCTCTTAATAAGCTGAATTGTCCCTCTACTTTCCCAAAACAGAAAGTTTTCAGAAGAAGTTTTATGAAAGAATGCTATCATTAAAAGGCTAATCGGACCAGAATTTGAACAAGTGAATAGTGGCAGCTTTTCAGCAGGCTAAACTTATCTGTCTGAAGGATGGTGAAAAGTTTTAAAGAGGACTTGTTCTTCCCCCCCCCCCCGTGGCACTTCCAATATGGTCTGACTGTCCCATTATGGAGAATCATACTATAAACTGAATGTTTGAGTCACTTTAAATTCATATCCCCTGTTCCTTAGCATGGAGAGAAGAGTTCCTTGGAAGGTAATCAGACTGGTTCCCCACAAATGGAATTAGAGCCATCACAAAGGAGATTCAAAAAGTTCCTTTCTCCATCCACCACATAAGAACACAGTGAAAAATTCCCGTTGTGTGCCAGGAAAGCTGTTCTCAACAGATACCAAACATGCCAGAACTGTGGTTTTAGGCATGCCAGCCCATGGACCTGGGAGACAGACATAAGTTTCTGTTCTTTACAAGCTACAGTCTATCTTATTAATTTAAACTGAGCATACTACGGCATTCTTATGTGCACCAGACATTGAATATGTTCATTATGTTAAAGCTTTGCATAAAACCTTTAGGATGAATATTATCATCTGTTTGATAGAGGAAACAATGGAGGCAGAGATTAAATAGTTCGCCCATATTTACAAAAGTGATACAGGCCAGTCCACGATAGCAACTCAAGTCAACTTCGTTCCATAATCTTTTGTTTGCTTGGTTGATAGCATGCTACTTCCCTGGATACAGAGGATTATAAATAAAGAGTAGCAAGCAGTTCCCTGGGGTATATTTAATTTGAGTTGTCAGGGAAATAGCCATCTGGATATGCTGTTTTGACAAAATATTTCCCAGGTTTGTGTTTTGAATACCTGTGAGACATGTGGTGTTAGATACTATAGTCTCTATGGTATAATTTAAAAACTTAAGAAATGGATGGATAGATGACTTGATAATTACAAATTTAGTGTGTACTTAGAGTACTGGATGTGTGTAATGGCCATGGCTAGACTGCATTTATCCAGCCGGAACCCAATGGATGAGGGTACAGTTTCAATGACCTACACAGTACAGTTCGTTACAAATTTCTATCTAGACACTTACAGCAAATAAAAGCCATTTTTACCGAGTTGTATGAAAAATTAGTGACATGTCTTTGGATATTATTCTCAAGAATTTATAGCCATCACTAACGATATATCATGCCCCAGTATAGGGGAAGGCCAGGACTAGGAATGGGAATGGGTGGGTTGGGGAGCAGGGGAAGGGGGGTTAAGGATTTTTCAGAGGGGAAACTAGGAAAGCGGATAACATTTGAAGTGTAAATAAAGAAAATATCTAATAAAAATATTAATCTCATTATTACAAAGCTATACTCTTATTTCTTAAGTTAGTTGGCAATGTTTGGGTTCAGAGATGATGTTTATCTGTACTGTTCATTTAGTCTTAATGGTCAGCTAGCCACAGAACCTTAAGCTGCTTTGTTTATATAAAAACAACTGAATGCTATGCATAGGTTTGTAAAAGAGATCTTTTCACACTGTCTTTGAAGTAGTATCTGATAAAGTCCTCTCATGGAAACAAAGTTTTAAGTACTGGGTAAATATTCATCGTCTGGAATAATTTGCACATGATATTACTGCACAGGAGTTAAAAATATAATTGTCAATTTACAGTCTACAGGACTTAGCACTTCACAATCACCAAACTGCTATTACTGCATAGAAATCCATGGCTTGGTGACCTTAGGTCAGACTATGTAAATTATCCTCGAAACTAACTCACATGCTAGCCTTGTGCTTCAGTCTGTATTCTGTCTGTCATATGTCTTACTTACATTTCCTTTTCCATAAACAGTATGTAAAAGCAACATTCTTACAGTCCTGTGTGTGTTTACAATAGCAAATAGAGAAACTGTAACCTGGAGTCCATACTACGTAGCCTGTTATATATATTTAGTATTAGATATTACTATTTTCAGTTTGTTTCTTCCTTGTTTCCCTTCTTAAAGCCATGCCAATGATACCTGAACTTTGGACTACTGGATTTTTTTCACACAAAGAAAAAAACATTTTAAAATTCATCATCCTAACTCTCCATAGGGGGAAAAAGTAGGGATTTATTTGTTGTGCATCAGGGTTTTCACATTTACTTTTATAGACAACCTTTTTTGTTCATGGCATGAAAGAGGTTGACATCATGTCTTTAGGATTTATTAATGGAGTTTGCTTTAATATGTCACTGATTTTCATTAGAACCCTCTTATTCTAAGACTAAAGACCAGAGGATACAACAACCACCACCACAACAATCACCACAACAATAATTACAACAACAATTAAAATGAAAAGTTGACCCACTAATTGTCTGCTCCCTTCATGACTCATTTATTATATCTAACTAGAATTTAGCCAAAGATGCAGAAAAAAGAAAAGGAAATTATATTAGATCGAAGATGTTTTAAAATGTATCTAAAGCAAAAGAGTTTATTGCAAAAAGAACGCATTATAAATAAGAGTTTGGTAGAATATCATGGTTTTTAAAAATGGTTATTTTTTTACTTATTTTTGCAATGAACATGACTTGAGGAAGGTCTACATGTGAGTAAATGCTTTTACCCATAAATTGACAGTAGTGTTTTAATTTACCATTCCCTAACTGGTATTTATTTGACAGTAATTCTTAACAGTCACTATATTTTTTATCATGATTAAAGAGTTGACATCTTTAAATATGTAACGTCTTAGTTATTTTTCTATTGCTGTGATAAAGCCCCATGACCAAGGCAGCTTACACAAGAAAGTGATAAATGTGCCTTATAGTTTAAGGAGATTAGAACTCATGATAGCTGAGTGAAAACAGCTGAGAAATGACATCTTCATCTACAACCACAATGCAAGAAGAGGGCACTGGGATTCACAGGGGTCCTTGAATCTCAAACACAACCTCACGTGACACACCTCCTCCAACAAGGCCACACCTCCTCCAACAAAGTTTCACCTCCTAATAATTTCCAAACGTTTCTGACAACTGTGGACCAAACATTCAAAGCTTATGGAGGTCACACTCTAATCAAACCAATACAAATAGTAATGCATCAAAACAGATTTTCATTAATTTATTTATTTATCTACTTTACATCCCAATCGCAGCCCCACCCCCAGTATCCCTCTTCATACACCCACCACCTTTGCATTCTCCCCTCTTCATACAGCCCCTTCCCTTCCCTCATCTTCTTCTTCTCTCAGGAGGACATCCCTAGACATCAACATATTCTGGCACATCAAGTCACTGCAGGAATCGGTGCATCCTCTCCCACTGAGGCCAGGCAAGGCAGCCCAGCTATGGGAACAGGATCCTCATGCAGACAGAGAATCAGAGACAATTACCATTCCAGTTGTTCGTGGACCTGCATGAAGACCAAGCTGCACATCTGCTACAGACATTCATGCAGGGATGTGGAGTATGTTTCAGAGTGGAGATCCAGTCAATTCTTGTTCTTTGGTTGGTGGTTCAGTCCCATCACAACAGCTTTTAATTTTAGCAATTCTAAAGATAAATGTCTTTCACAATTAAACACTGATTTTTGTTGTGTTAATATTTTCCTCTTACTTATTTGTTTTGTTTTCATATTTTCTAGCTTTTGGAAACATGGGCGTACACCTGTTAATTTATCTGCAAGATTAATGGGCCAATTCTTTTAAAACATATAAAGTTGCATCTGACAATGGCTGAAAATATATCTTATCTTACCATCTGAGTTTAAAAAAAAAAAAGAGTTAGACTATATTTTGTGTGTTTTACTTCTTTAGTGTGTTTCAACAGCTTAATTGCAAAAGTACCTCAAGAATTTCACTGTCGAATTCAGGTGGAGTACTAGAAACTGGAACAATTTTAGTTGTAAATGCTTAATGAGATTTGTCAGATCTAAAGATTGACGCACCATAAACAGTTATCTAGATTTAGAGTCTGATTAAATTACACAGAAATGCTCACTCTCTGAATTCAAGGTGACTATGTGTAAACACAAATATGCATGTGAGAACTCAAGCACATTTGTGTGTATGCACACACTCATATACAAACACACACTCATACACACTCTCACACACACATACATATAAAGATTATGGATACAGTTGATGATGACGAATAAAAAAATGAGATCACAAATAGTATAAAAATTGATTGTGGATTCAAATTAAGCTTTATCCTTCAGAATAGTAACAACTATTTGATTTAATACTCCTTATATTATGATCTTTTCACTCTATGAAGAAGTACTAATTTACTGATAAGGTTATGAATATCAAGAAAATAATTTTTAGTCTTCTGTGATGTTTGTTCTGTTTCTTTACTGAACAATGTGTTACCCGACCTAATAACACATTTAAATTATTAATATCTAAAAGAAGCACGGTGAATAAATATTTCATTGCTACCAAGGTACCAGTCCCAATTCTGAAATAAGTTTTAGAAATAGTTTAGACAATAAGTTACATTGACAAAATAGGGATATGCTCTTTCTGAACTGAATTTTCTGAACTGCATAAATTATATTTATATAATGAGTCTATGTCTAAAGAATAAAGAAAAATGGGGAGACAGGGACTGACTTTGTTTTGAGTTGGACACAGGGTATAAATTAGTGGGTATATACATAACAAAAGAATGAGATGAACTGAGGCCCACTTTCCTATGCCAAAGAGGCTGAGTTGCATGTGGATACAGGTAGAGATTTAGAATTGAGGCAGCCTTGTTAAATACTAGATCTTCCACTGAAATCAGGGCAGTATCTATCTATTACTGGGGAAGCTTTACAGAATGGTGTACAGCAGGAACCAAAGCAACCTTAATTGCAATGTAGAATCATATTAGCATGCCAGAATTAAGATTGGCTTTTGTCTTGATACAAATGCATTATTTCAGTTTCTGTTCTTCTGTCAGGCACAAATTTTTAGTCTACAAATAATATCATACTAGCATAAGATTGCTTACCCAGCAAGAAAATGAGTGCTTGAAAACATACCATAATCAGATGAAAGTGAACTAGAAATGGTACAAGTTAGAGAAATTTAAGAAAAAAATGGAGACATACCATCAATATGTGACAGAACTTAGTGGAAAAAGCCAATCACACGTAGAGAAAAGAAGTTCTTTTAAAAGGGGGTGCAGGGGACAGAAACTAAAGGGGAGCCAAGGGGACATAGAATGTAGCAACATGACAAAAGCTGAACTTGATGACCTCATCAACAGGATAGCCACAGACAGAAGTGACTCAATGAACAAAGATTTACATTAGCACAGAAAGACATACCCAGAAAATCAAGAGTTGACAAACATGGAATGATATAGCCTAGCCCTCTGTGAGATCATAGAATGGTATGAACCCAAAAAGAAAAAAGAAAATTAAGGCAGAATAAATACATAGGAGAGTCATCAAAAGTCCTGCAAAATCAGTGAAATTCACAAGTCCCAGAAACAAGAAATCTATAATGATTTCAGACTTTTACACACACTCACTTGCACACATAATATATGAGTCGCACAGCAACTATATAATACATGTACTTAATGTAAAACATGATTGACTTCAGTGATTTATATTCTATTTTAATGTATTTTATAATGTAGCCCTATTACTATACTGTTGTTTTGTTATTATAGACTGAAAAACCATCTATTCATTAATTATCTATTATATACA
Source organism: Mus pahari (assembly GCF_900095145.1). Taxonomy (NCBI): domain Eukaryota; kingdom Metazoa; phylum Chordata; class Mammalia; order Rodentia; family Muridae; genus Mus; species Mus pahari. The sequence continues at coordinate 36,749,960 of NC_034601.1, forward strand.
AAGCATGCTGGAAGGTTCTCTGCAAACTTCATCAGGAAAAAAAAAATGAGAGCAACAACCAGATTATGAAGTTAAATCATCTTTGCACTTGGTTTTAGTTATATAAATACCGTGTGAATTATTTTTAAATGCAGAAAAACTGGAATCCACCTTGCTATATCCTCCAGTCCAGTCTTGGCATCACGTTGATTCACTGTAGACCATTTCACGCAGCCACATCACTTCACATGAACAAATAAAATTGCTAGTGGGATATAGTGGATATTGTAGCACAGAATTCTCAGACTCTTCCAACTTGCACCCAACTCCCTAAAATGTAGTACAGATTAAAACAACCTTTGATTTGTCATTCCACAAGCCATATGGAAACAGCCTGAACAGAAAACAAACAAAAAGAAACTTGACACCTCATAAAACTAGACTAGGTGTCAATCAATAAGATAAACATGAAAATAATACATAGTATATCTGATGCTAATGGAGTATGGAGGAAAGGGATGAGAGGTAGTGGAGTGTCTAATGGGATCTTCTCTGTGATGGTGTCATTGCAGCGAAGGCCTGAGAAAGATGAAGATGGTTAAAGATGTGCCTATCATTCCACCCAACCTGACTCTGGTCGCATCAGAAGAAGCCATGTCAGAAAAGGTGTGGAGGGTCACTAAGGCCCAGCATGACAGCCTGTGCTTGCAATTCTTCAAGAAAACAACCTGATGTGGCTTCTCATAGTGAACTGCATAACTTTTGTTTTACATCTTATTCCATAAAATGACCTGAACACAGTTGTCCCACCCAACATGTCTGAAAGAAAGGCCTAGATTTAAACTCTCACTCTACAAAACACAAACTCCATGCGATACAGAGAGCGTATCTTTGCTTGCTTGCAAAAACAGAAATATCAATGTTTTAAAAGTTACTACCAGGCATGAAACACGGCTGTGACTTTTTTCCCAGGACTCACTGGCCCAAACAAGAGAATTGTATACATGGCCACAAGAGACAGGACCTGGGGGGATGGTTCAACAGCTCAAGAACACTGGCTGCTCTCGCATAGGTCCAGGGTTCAGTTCGCAGCACCAACAGTTGCTACTGTCTGTAACTCCAGTTCCAGGGGGATCCCACACTCAACCTCTGGCTTCTGCAGCCACCAAAACAGACTAGAGACCACATGCAGGCAAAACACCTTTACGTAATTCAAGGCCAGCCTGGGTTACATAGTGGAACCCAGCCTCAAAAGCAATTGTTAAGAAAATATAAATGCTATCAAGTAAAGAAAGATGTGAGGTTGAGTGTCCAGACCTCTCCTGGTTCCTGAATCTGTTTGGTATGTTTCCATCTCCCTGGGAACTTAAAGCTGAACAGGTCCACATCGTAGGCTGAAATCCCATCTACTGAAAAGCAATCTTCTTACTTGGATGTCTCTCATAAACCCTGTTCTCTACCTTGTCAGTTTAAAACAAATCTGAAAGGAATTTGTTGGTGGTGATTTTATTTCCATTTTTAAGAAATCTTACCCCCCTTTTTTAGAGAGCTCATTATTTAGATTTTGAAACTATTAGCTCTTAACCAGGAAATTCACTCTTAGTTTTTTTTTTTTAATTTTATTTCCATTTCTTTTTTGAGATTATACTATAATTATAACATTTCCCTTCTATTTCCCCCTTCTGTACTCTTTTATATAAATTCATATATCTTTGTACTCTAGATTTTAATCTTTCAGGAAAGAAGGAGAAAAACCCATGGTCTGCTTTTTCTATTGTTACGGGTGTCTTTGGAAACCAAACACACTACTGTGTTCATGGAGGTGCAGGAGGGGAGGGTGGAGGTGAAAGACACAAAAGTGTTGTAAAGCATGGTATAAGGAAAGGGGGAGGAGCAAAAGGAAAACCAGAACGGGCCGTTTGCCTTTTCCCACAGTCCTCTAGAGCAAGCTGCATTGTCTACTTGTAAACATTCCTGGGCAGGGTTAGTCGCGTACACTGTCTGTACTGAGTCAGTAACTGGGGGACTCTGCGAGAACTCCAAGAGGTGGTGGCGAGCCAGCTGGTGTTCCTATAGCAGGGCTGGGTGCTGGGCTGGATACTTGGGTGGACCATCACTGTTCAAGGTGAACTGCGTAAGCACTCACACGCCGGGGTCATGGGTTATTTCATTAGCGAGGACTGGGGTGATTTTTCATAGCTAAAGCGGAGATTCAGCCAAGTCAGCTGATGGAAATCCAGACACCTCGTTAAAAGACCTCATTTACATCTGTTCAGCTAATTGCTTGTACAAGACCTTGAAGTTGTCTAAGCAGGTTCAGTTAAAAAAACTACGATTCTCATAGACAGCCGCTCTGCCTGGTGAGAGTCCCAGCTCATGACCTCTCTGGGGGACAGTGCTGCAGCTTTCCCCAGGTGCTGCACTGTTTGATGTGGGAAATACCGGAGGACAAAGAGATAGCTCGGGAAAAATAGAACAAAGGTGATAATTATGTCATCTTCAGAATTCTCAAGAGCGAGAGATATCTTTTCTCACAGTCCTTCAAATTAGATAAGCACACCGCCAAGAGGGTTACAAATGAAGCAGAGTTAAAAGAACACATCTTTTCCTAATTGTATTTTTCTTGCTTTAATTCATTCAAAATTATGAATGGCTAGAGAGTTGGGTAAGTCAAAGGCTCTGACGGCTTATCTCTGAAGCGTGCTTAAAAGGCTCTGATAAAATGTAATTTACCTCTCTTATTCACCAAGAAGTAAAATTAGATTTTAGGGGGAAACTTAAATCATTGGAAATGTCAGCTTACCAGTTCCTGGATAAGTTAGTCTCCGCTTTGGACTCCACCATTTGTAGCTTGCTGCAGCAGTAGGATTTAAATGAGTGTCTATTCCTAACTGGGTAGAAGACGTGTCATGAGCTACTTAATGTCACACTGTCTTGAATAGCATAGGAACAGAAACATTGTAGAAAATGATGAGAACACAGCCACACAGGAAAAAGCATTTTGTTGGACAGTGAAGAACATTAACCTATGTTCATTGTCTTTCTAGTGCCCATGATGAAGCCTTACGTCCCGAATTGTTATCATACTCTCTGTCATAGTGATAGAAGTTGCTATATATTGCTAAGTATTCTGATAAATCCACATGTGTGTATATTTCTATATGTGTGTGTTTAGTTATGTTGTGGATGTACCCATACACATATACACACTCACTGTTTGGAGCTAAACTTTAAAATACTGGGGATTCCAACCACAAGTCAACATCTTTTATCTTTGAGAATAGGTCAGTAAGCGGTAAAAGCTTAGTTCATAGTAATTTCAATAGAAAGGGGAACTATAACATCTGTAATTTAAAAACATAGCAGCCATTTAATTTTAATCCTGGCACTGGACTTTCCAGTGCTGTCACCATGATCGCACTTCTTCTGGTGTTGTCCATGCTTTTGCCTATAAGCCTCATTCTCTACCAGAGTGGACAATGGGAAAGAGAGCCCTGGACACTTCACATGGCATGTATTTGTGATCTCAGAAGGAAAGTCATTTTTCCCCTTTGTCTGTATCCTTTCCTCTCTTTTACCAGCAATTTCAGTCTACTGAAAACAAAGACGGTTTCAGTCACATGTTTATTAACTAAGCCATTTTCTCTAAGGTGATGGATACCCTGCTTACTCTCTATCGCATGACCAGATGAGGTTAAGTTGTATAATGCACAGCCCAATCTGGAGAGTATAATTATTTTAAAATGGTTCCCAGCAGATAAAACCCAAAGGTAACTCAACACAAAGATGAATTATTTATGTATAGCTATATACATCAACGTAAGATTTCACAGTTACGTAACTGACTGATTTGACGTTCTTTTTTTTTATTATTATTTCAAACTTACTGTATAGATAAAAGGAGTCTATTCTATAAGTAAAGCTGCTTTCCCATATACCATGAGTAAATCATTGTCCTGGATAATAATTTTCTCAAGCATTTGTATTGTTATTACATCTTTATTCAGGGTGAGTCAGAAGTAATATAAAAGATTTGGGTCTGTGGGTGGATGTAGGGTCCTAACTGAAGTCTACTTCCTAGACTTCTTTGATTCACCTATGAGAGACTATAAGTAGTGTCAGAGGAAATGTTTAGGAAGGACCTATAGGAGCTCATACAGAGAGCCCAACCTTCCCCTCTTCTCTGCTTTCAGACCATACATTCTGACCTGAGTTTGTCTATGTTTCTCAGAATCATCTCCCCAAGCTGAAGATGTTCATGACAGACTCTCAAGAACTTGGGCAAAAAGTTCTTAGCCTTTGTGATTGGGTTAACAACATTCAAAGGGAGAGATTACCCTGGATTGTCCATGATGATCTAGCCTAGCCACGAGAAATAGCCAAAGTGGAAAAATATGACAAAAACAGAATATGAGGGAAGAAGAAAGATTTGGTGCTGGTGTGAAAGGTGACTCATGACCAGAATCTCAAAACCTCAGAGAGGACGGAGTAAGTTCTAGTCTAAAGTCTCAGGGAGGACCAAAGATATGATAACATCTTTATTTTAACTCAGTGAGACTCGTTTTTAACTTCAAGTCTCTGAGGACATTCATTGCATGCACCCGTTGCTTCTTTAAGCCTAGGAGAATTAAAAGAAAGGAAAATGCACTGATTTACTTCCCCATGGTCCCTATGCCCCTTCTTTCTATCTATGTCTCTCACTCTATTTTCTTAGAGTCTCTTTGCTTCATTTTACCTACTTTCTCTCAGGTCTAACATTCACCATTGAAAAATCATGCCCTGGCCATCTTTGAACCTTGACTCAATGTTTTCTTCAACCTAAGATTCCCTTTGCACCAAACTTCTGTGGAATGCACATGCACCTCAGTCACCCCTAAGGTATAATAGAATGTTGTACCCTTGCAAAGATGCACCTACATCATCTACATATGAGCCCCTCTTTCTTAAGGTGCCTTGTTGTCTATTTTTGACAGCATTTCCTATTTCATTGTGTTTCTGCTTTCTGCTTCCCCTTCATATATTACTTCCTCATATTATGAATAGTCACGTATTTGCCCTCACACTGCCTTGAGCCTGGATCCTCTCATCATGATCTGACTGAACTGAGGCTGACCATGGCAGCAGAGGCTTCACACCTCGTACTGGAACATATAGTCCTCAATGCAACAGAGATCAATACTTCAGGTGTAAATTGAGAATTTCTACTTTTGGTGACAGCAAGACAGAAGATCGCCAGTACCACACACTTAAGAATGGACCCCTACTTTTCCGGTTCATGGATTCGGACCTGGGCTGACTTGTAAATCGGGAGACTTCACCCCAAGTTCACTGACAGCCTTTTCACTTCTGTCTTCTTCTGTTTGCTGTCAATTAAACTGACTCTTGCTTCCGAAAGGGTTGCTTCTGTGCACCAGGTTAAAGTGACTGGAGAGCATGCACAATCCAATTTCATCCACCTAAGCAATGAGATGTGAAATAGGTTTAGGATCACATCCGCACCTTGAACAGCATCACACAAACTCATTCACTCTTGGAATGCTAAAGCATAGGCGCTTGCTCAAAGAAGGTTCCTGGGTAATTGATCCCAAGTGCCTGGGAACTCATAGCTAGTAAGTACGCAATGTCTTCTTACTCAAGGCCAAACACAAAAACATCTTGTATATTTTACTCTGTCAGGTTTTGTTTGTTTGTTTGTTTTGTTATGTTTTTAACTTTGGACTTCTTGGGCTCAGGAGAACAGTGTCTGCCTGACAGGGTTTAGGGACATCAAGCCAGATCTTAGAAAGAAAAGCTCTTCAAGGCATATTTATGTAGAATATATCAGTTCATAAGATTTAAGATAAATGTTCATTTGTAAAAGTTGAGTGAAAATTAATATAAAAGAAAACATTTTTAAAGTACTGTTTTTTTTTCCTCCCGGTTACTTGCCTTTGTATTTTTTCTCAATGGGGTATTTGCCTTCCTGCCTACTTTACTGTTTCTCTCTGTATCTCTTTTTCTTTCCTCTTTCATCTCCTCTCCTCTCCTCTCCTCTCCTCTCCTCTCTTCTCCTCTCCTCCATCCTCCATCTTTGATATTAAGCATGGAGAATTCTGCTTATGAAGACATGCTGTCAATGAGATTCATTCACAATTGTCCTGCTCATACAGCATGGTAGGACTCCATCAATGACCTGCCTGGAGGTCAACAAATCTTAAGTTCCAGACTGCAGATTCTTCTGAATTTCTCTAAATCTTGTTTGGTTCCATGTTCTTCATTTCCTCATCCAAGCCCATCTCTTTACTTCATTCAACAGTTAAAGAAACCCAGTAGATAGACAGTGGGTTGGTGTTTTGACCATTTTTTTCTGCCTGTATTCCCCCAGGGAGAGTTCACCTTACAGGAAAGGAAGGACTCTCCCTCTCTTCAAAGGCTGCTGGATGGATCAGGGACTCCTGGTTTCTGGCTATCTGGCCCTCCTAACACAAATAAAGCTATACTGCTTTCTGTGTGACCACCCAAATTGATGAGGACGTTGATGGGACTGCTTGGACAGCTTGAATCAAGTCAAGACGGAATTGCTCATCATTTCCATGCAGAGCAGACAGGAGTCTTTCTGTCCAAAGCCAGTGGGAAAGAAGACCTGGGTGACGACTTTTGAGGATGATGTCCTTGACTTCTAACTTTCTGATATCCCCCCCCCCTAAAATTGAAGCTTCGAGATGATCTACTCAAAATAAACAAACAACCAGTCCTCGGGAGTCAGAGGCAGGCGGATTTCTGAGTTTGAGGCCAGCCTGGTCTACAAAGTGAGGTCCAGGACAGCCAGGGCTATACAGAGAAACCCTGTCTCGAAAAACCAAAATAAATAAATAAATAAATAAATAAATAAATAAAAATTTGTACAAAAGAATTTCCAGACAAAATTCGGCACTTTGCAGGAAAGAATGCTGCTGTCTTTCCCTGCGAGTTGCACATTTTCAAAGGGAGATTTATGCGGCAAGAAACAGCTTTTGGAAGTCATCTCTTTGGGAGAAGATCCTCTCCTCTTTGCCTCACTAATCAGCCCTTTTGTGCTGTCCTGGTCCAGTGACAAGTCACATGGGACCCTCTGGAAAGCTATTTTAAACCTCAGTTTTGCTTGCCAAATGTATAGGAGGCTAAAACCTGACAAGGGAGGTCACCGTCACTCACCTTGCTGTTCCCAGGCTGGCCTCCATGATTCACAACTCTTGGCTGGGCCAGGTATTAAAGCACTTGCATTTCTTTCTTTATTCTTTTTTTTTAAAAAAAGGTTTTCTTGGCTAATTGCAGATTCCAGTAACTCCAGAGAGGAAATCAAGGCTCCTTAAGGTGACTGTATTGCTACTGCCACTCCTGCTGGAGGGAGGGACCAAGAAACCTTCAAAAAACACAATTTCATTTCCTTTTTGCTGGCTTTTAGTTTCGTTTCTTTTCTTTTCCTTCCTTCCTTCCTCTTCTCTTCTCTTCTCTTCTCTTCTCTTCTCTTCTCTTCTCTTCTCTTCTCTTCTCTTCTCTTCTTTTCTTTTCTTTACACTTACCTGGTTTCTAAAACTGTTCATGAAAATTTTATTGGCATGCTGGAAGATACTAAGTCCTGCTCTATGCAATGGTGAAATGAAGTTTATCTTTCACAAGATATCATTGATCACACTGCTGATACAAACGAATTTTATGTTTGCTGGAAAGAATACAGCATTTCACAGCAACTCACATTTTGGATCTTTTAAAAAAGAAGTCATTTAGAAGTAACTGGGAAATGTGCCCTTGGCCTAGGGAGAGGAATGCTGACTCCAAACCTTTTATTTTGCTATTAAAACCTTGGCTGGAAAGTGTGTTTTAGTAGGGGAATGTGAGCCACATCGTAACAGCCAGTCTCTGGCATGGGAAACACACGCAGCTCCCGGGTGATTTTCTAGGCTGAGCCACTCAGCTTAGACCCTCGGATTCAGGGTTGTGCCCCCCCTTCCTCAAGAATCATATTTCGGCTTCACAAATAAAGGTAAATCTGAGCTATAGGGCTTTATCAGACAGAGGCCCTGCAGGAAACAGATGGCAAACTTAAATTGGATAATTTCAAAGGAATTTAATAGAATAAAAAAAATAACATTTGGACAGGAAGCAGTGGGTAAGAAAATCACAGGGGACAGTCAGGTGTCCTGGGGCTAATAACATAAAGAAGCTGTTAATACCTCTAGGTCTGAAGTGGGTGAGGGGAGGGAGCAATTACTAGCAGCTAGAGAAGAAGGGAGCCAAGTGTAGGCATTCTCTGGCAGCATCTGGGCTTTATGGAAGAAGACCGTGGGGAGGATAGGGAGGGGCTGCAGAGAAATAAGGCCTGGAGTTTATACTCTACCCACACTTTAGATCTTTTAGCAATGTTATTTAATTGACCTCAACTGAAAGCCAAGATGCAAAGCTGGCACTCAAAGAATCCACACGGGCAACCTAACAAGGCAAACACAGGAGGATCTGAAGATAGGTGCCCTGTGCAAACAGAAGACATGCAGCAAAATAAATAATCAATAAATAACCCTTGGGCTTCATATGACAGTTCACTGTCCTTAAAGAGGCAAAGCATTTTTGCCCTGTTAAAGAGAGTAAATGATCAAGATTTTTGGCTTTTGTTTATACAAAGATATATATGTATGTATGTGTAGATATATATGTGGGGTCGTGGTAGGGTGGGGTGTGTGTATGTGTATATATATATATATATATATATTATATGTTATTTGGATTCTGTTTATACATACATATGTGTATGTGTATGTATATGTATATGTTAATATTATTGTTATATGTTATTTGGTATATATATATAATATTCTTTGATATATTATATTCTTTGCTTTATTTACTTATGTAAATGTGTATAAAACATTACTGTATTTCCTTCAGAAATCAGTGAAAGTCCATATGCAATAGAATTGTTAAGTAAAGAGAAAATCGTGAAGTTACCTAATTTTGCAAAGCTGGTAATCGATTATACAAGTAGACTTTTATACACCTGGAACTTCCCTCTTGGGAAAAGTATGGTTAAGTGATTCAAGAAGATATGAACTGAGTGATGAATGAGGTAACTAAAGACTGCTCTTATCCATTCAACAAAAGAAAAGTCAAGATAGCAACGTGGTGAATGGTCCTCAGCTGCAACACCCTGTTATCTAACCACCCTACTGTAATCTCCATTACAACAAATGAGCAGCCCTGGGCCTTACTTAAAACAGAGTCTAAAAAGTAAGCATATATTGTTAGGTGAAGATATGGAAGACAGGTAGATGCTACCCAATCTTTCTCTAAATTGCTGGAAGGGTTTGAGTACTTTTCTTCCCAACTAATAGTCACTGGAAAGAAAAGATGCTTAAGAATTATAGAGGCTGTTGAAAATAAGGTTTCATAGTTTTTCCATAGTCTCTCCCTGAATCAACCTTGACTGTCCATAAATTCTACTAACAGCCTCTTACACAGCAAAAATCTGCTCCCGGATTCCTAACACTGATGCCTTCTGATTCTGTGAGTCAGAAGCAGAAAACTAAAGCCTGATCCAGTCCATTAAAGCTAGGACAAACAGACACTCTTGACTGCAAACCCCACTAGGGCATTTCAGTTGTCTGTAACTCAAACGTGGGATCTAGTGTCTCTTAATCATTGCCTCAGAACAAACATGAAAGGGTTGCCTACTAGGCTGGTTTCTAGAGCACCAGTCCTTAATAATGTAGGCCCAGTAGAGACTGAATTCATCCCTGCACTGCTGGTCACATGTCCCTCCCTGGGCGTACATTGGCCCCATTTATATTTGAGTTCTACATCTTTCATACTTCATATGTTACTTCATTTCACAGTGGATAAAGAAGCATGAAGTTATCATGTGACAAAAAGAGCTGTGCCCTTGAGATTTCGTTCTGATTATTTAAGTCACACAAAACCTCAGTCAACACTTTCAACCAGGAAGGATGACAATGACTTGTTAAAAAATAATATGAAATACATAACATACTTTAACATATAGTAGGTGCTAAATAAATGCTTTTGACTTGATATCTTTCTCTCTCTTTTCATTATGACAGTGAAGATGTAAAATAGCTTACGTAGATTCACATTTGTTCATTTCACTCGCAATTTAAGCTACATGGCTTTGTTTGATTTCTCTTTCTTCTGATGGCTATAATTCATGAGTGAAATGGGAATTTTTGGTTTCGTTAGAAACTTGGTTGTGTCATGTGATTTTTTTTTTTCTGGAAATGGTCTTATGAAAGGATGCTTTTGTTGAAGCAGACACATGGGAGGATGTTTTGCTAAGAACAGACCTGTGGTGTTTTTCTGGAGTTAGCCTGGCAAAAGGCATGTGATGTTTTGCTAGAGCAGATGCTTGAGAGGACACATAATGTTTGGAAAGGATGTAAATATAGCCCAATGGACAGCAGATGATGATGGTGGGTGATATTGGTATGCCTTGCCATTCTTTAGTGTTCATCCTTTGATGTGACTTCATAGAGAGAAATGTACCAAAAACTTCTGGTGGTGTTCCAGCAGCTTCTTGCCACGTTTGTCAACTCAAGCCAATTGGCAGAGCCTTGCAGTTTCTTCTGGACTGACCTGCCATTGCTTAGTTGTGAATGGTGTCTGTGAGTGGATAGAGCTGCTGCTGCTGATTCCTGTGGACTGAATTGCTGATATCCTGACAAAACACATTGGATTTGCTCCAAAGAACTATTTCTAAACAGGTGCATATTCTCCTTTGCTCTATTAACCTTTCCTTTCCACTACCTCTGGTGGGTGGTAGGTAGTAGAATAGAGGGGAGATTAAAGCATTTAAGAACCTATTAAATGTAGATTTTGAAAAATCTAAACCTACACGTGAGTGAGAGCTAAATTGTCCTATTTAGAGATATACATTTGGTGGTGATTTAAGCATTATGCATTGAGACCTTACTCTCACTTAACAGTTGTTAAGGTCCCATGTTTGATTAACCATAGCTGAGCCCTCACAACTGTACTGTGAAAAACATCCTTTCCTAAGCAGATTGGTCACATTCTAGAACATGGTGTTTATTGACTCCATGCCAATTTATATAAAGGAGCACAAGTGACAAAGACTTCCAGATGTATGCATTTGTCATCTGTACCAAAGGGCTAAAGGGAGCACAATCTCAGGGAGTGCTGTCATTGATCCTGTACTCCAACAGTGAATCACCTCACCATTGGCTATCAAGACACTTGTATTCTACTGCACAAACACTCATAAATTCACTGTGCCATAGATATTATTAGGAGTGTATCCCATGCCAACTTCTATATGGCATTTTGGAAATACAGAGCTACCTAAATACATTCCTCTATAATAATTTAATGTGCATGGTGCTGATGAAAAAAAAAATGGAAGCACAGAAAGTTAAACAAAAATTAAAATATTCAGTAACGACTATGGAAATATCAGCAATCTCTACTCTTTCTCTCTCTCTTTGTCCTCTTTCTCTTATGCACACATATACACATACCCACACTTACATGCATATACAAACACACTCATACACACACACATACACACACATACACACACACACACACACACACACACACACTTATTGCCTGGAATATGAAGGGTTTTAGTGATGATGTAGGCTTTGTAAGATAATTCAAGGAAAAAAACAAACACAAAATGAAGTGACCAGGGGTACAACAATGCTTGGGGTGTTCAGGACATAACATGGGATCAGTTCCAAGCAGAACAGAGTGACCATGGAGGAGATCAGGCCCAAACAGTCAGTTGAGAACAGAGTAATAGGCCTTGAATGCCCTCACAAGGATATCTGACTTCATCCTGCAGACTGGGGTAGCTAAGTGTTTTAGATGGGGAGTGATAGAAGTAGAAACATTTCATAAAGGATGCTAGGAGCCATGGTGCAAAAATTAAGTCTGCTTCTCCTATAGAAATATTTGCTTGGATGCAGGATTTTCTGTTTTGGAGTCACACACAGCCTTTTCTTTTTCCAACTCATTTGCAATGCATAGCATTGTACAGCTTCTGAGACAGGATCATAATCTTCTCAACGTATTCGCTTGGAGAATAGTCATCAGTACAGACCCGCTCATGGTGGATTTCCTCGAGGGCATCGGATGATTTTTCTGACTTGTTCAACTGAAAAACATGTCCCAAAGGACAGGAACTGCATTCTGGCATCAGTTAAATATCTGAGCATAACTGCATAAGGAAGAAGAAGAATAAAAAAAAAAACTGGAGTATTTCACAGCCATTTGCAATGGTAGATGATTTGAGCAACTCCGACCTAACCAGCCCTTTGATCAACTGCCTGAGTTTTGTGTGGGAGCCCCTAGAATCTCCATTGCCTGTTGCCTGTAATAGAGCAATGAATGAGATATGAGAAGAAGAGAAAAGGGGGCCTTGCTGATGTTTGTCTTCATTTCAAGTGTGTTTGGACTTTGTTGCTCTCTTGATCACCCCTTTGCAAATTCCAGAATCACTTATTATTTGGATAAATGCATGAACGACCCAGACATCCATGCATAACTACCACAGCCCCTGGACGTTACGATTTCCTTCCAGGGTTGCCCCTGCACAAGGATTTGATGCTGCTGAGTGCTGGTTGCCTCGGTCTGTTGTCATGCCTACACCTGCTCCAATCTCAGCCAGGGCCTTGGAGCTCTGCTCCCCATCTAATCTGTGCCTCCCCACCTAACGACACCCACTAATGCGTGCTAACAGATGTCTGAGCAAAAATTAGCTGTGGTGTCCAAATCAATTAGAACAGATTTCTGTACAAGAACAATTACTCCATAGACTGTTTGAAGTATACGACTTTTTTTTTTTTCTGTTCCTTTTATCCAGAGGTGAAATTGTAAAGCACAATCTGAGTGCTCCCACTCCATAGTTTCTGCTTACAGGCAGTCTACCTCAGAGTTTAAGGTGTTAGGACTGGACCACCAGATGCAGATGCCTCTACCAGGTGCATTCTCAGCAACTGAGTTAGAAGCAGCAGGGCAGCCTCATCACAAAGGCCATGAAGTCAAGAATAAAAGCTATGTCTGCTTCAAAAAAAAAAAATACACTTGGTGTTTGCTTAAAATTCTACAGGAAGAAGTGTTAACAGAGTTGCTTCATGTGACATTTTAACAAAGGAGTGACAGTTGTATAGCTGGAGACTGACTGCAGCATACAGCAGCCCATGCAAAGGGCTTCCTGACCTCCATCTTCCATCTTCTTAAAAAAAAAAAAAAAAAAAAAAAAAAAAAAAAAAAGTCCACATTAAGGGCAGTGTGAGCCAATGGAGTAAGGACCCTTTGTTGGCCTCTTAAGTCCGAGGTATGCAATTCCACACTGTAGGCAGAGCTACTCTAGGTGAACCTTGAACTCCTATCTGACTCTTTGACTTTTGCATGTTCTTATTTATGCCAAAGTATAATCTCTCATCCAACCTTAAGTTTATGTGAAAAGTAGGTGTAATAATATAAATATCATTGTGATAACTAATTAAAATACTTTTCTCTTTTTTTTCACTCTCTCCATATTTATTCAGTATAGTACTTGAAGTCTTAGATTTTTTTTTATCTTTTTTTTTATTATTTTCTTTATTTACATTTCAAATGCTATCCTAAAAGTT
>NC_034601.1:36763975-36813454 GCF_900095145.1 Mus pahari
CTCTGTACCTATATCCTTTCATGAGTATTTTGTTCCTTATTCTAAGGANGAATGAAGTATCCACCCAGTGGTCATCCTTCTTGGTTTTCTTGTGTTTTGCATAATGTATCTTGGGTATTCTAAGTTTCTGGGCTAATATCCGCTTATCAGTGAGTGCATATCTTTTCAAATAAGTCTATTTCCTCAGTAAATGATACCTGTGCAAATGCCAATCTTTGCATTCAGTTTCTTAGAATACTGGGATAATGTCCAGTTTATGAAGAATTCTGTCCTTTTTTTTCTAGACTTTCTTATCTCCATCCAAGAGAAGTCTTCCTGAGCCTTTTATGGTTTGATGTTCTTTTCCAGTCATTCTCCTCAAGTTTTCCATTTATTCTCAAGTTATGATCGCCATGCTGCCAAACACTTCCCTAGTCTTCATTCCCTTCCCTTGTCTCCTCCTTCATCCTCTTCAAAGACATTCACTATGGCATCTGTGTAGCTATCTGTGGAGGAAATGAATGCTTGTTCAACAAACAAGTCCAACCCTCATAATAGAAATTAATAAAAGAATACTACAGAGAATAAAGAGCAATATTTAGAGACAGCAGTAAAAAGTTAATCTGTTTCTTTTTTTTATTTTGTGTGCCCACATTCAAGTTTTATCCGGCATAGTGTGGAAGATGCTTTTGAACCCTGAGAATAACTGTCTTTATGCCACTCATAACCCTTCAAACCTCACTGCTTACTTATGTATTCCATTTTATAGCTAACACCCTTCATGAGGCCTACCTCGGGCAACCCATGTATATGGAGTTTTCAAGAGCTTCTGACATTTACTATAAAGTCTTTTTAGAAATGGCAGCCTTTTCCCTCCCTTTCTTCCTTTCATTCTGCAAATTTAATCATCACTGTAAGGCATGTAGTCTTTCAGGGGCAACTTCCACGGCTAGGGGCATATAGGAGACACAGAGAAAAATGGAAGTATCTCCAAGAAATTACTCAGCCCCTTCCCACATGCAGAAGTTTCTTCCTGTTACCCTCATGGGCAGCCTTTGAGGTCTGGCCAAATGGGACTATGACAGCTCATGACTGTCATATGTGAACAAGCTTCCAATCTCAAACGAGTAGGATTTGTTTTATCTTTCTAATGATTGCTGGCTTCTTTAGTTTGCACTAGCATGTTTTATTTCTTCAGTACAGGTACAGTTATATTTTAGGTTGCTAGCTAGGTCAGAAATGGAGACATGTCCAGCTCCCCATTTCATCTTGTCCCTTTTATAGGCACGAAGCACTTCCCTATGAACACACAAACATCACACTCAGCTCTGTCAGATCAGCTTCATGGCCACATTTATCAAAATTATTCCAGAGTCCCTTGCAGAGACGAATATTAATAGGGTTCATTTAAAATCAAGAGTGTTACTAATGCTTTTTTTTTCTATGAGCTAAATGGAAGGAAACAAGAATTACACAAACAAAAAAATAAGACAGGGTTGTTAGAATAGTTAATAAGGCGAGGTGAAATCTCTGGGCAGGGAGAAGGAATGCTGAGCTTTCAAAAGTCTCTCCATATCAATTTACATACTATTATTCCCATTGCTCTCCATCCAGAAAGGAAAGCAGCATTTCCTCCATATGCAACTCACTGGCAGGTAATCAACCCAGAACATTCTCCCTGAGTGCATCTGTCTGTCCATCTACCTGTACATTCTCTCTTGTTAATACCTTCATTAAAAGGAGAATAATTTTTCCTCTCCTTCACGCTGGTAAAGAGGGCTCTGGGAGAAAGAGCCAGTTGAGGAGGTTTTGCATGCATAAGCAGAATACATTAAGAATAGATATTTTCTGTCTTCCTGCCTTCCTCCAAGTCACATAGAGTCCTTTGAAGAAAACAGGCCAGGCGCTTTTGACAGGTCTGCTTTATGTAGCAGCAAGATGGCATAGTGGTGTTCCTGGTAACATTTTTTTGGATAGTACTTCACACTGTGATGTTGCTTCTATGACCAGAAAGTGGCATTTTGTCACATTTTGTCAAGGTGGCATCTACTCTGAGTCAGGTAGATAGTGCTGTTGCTCCTTCTTCAAGAAGAGACTCAGAAGCAATCATTCTGTGTCTTGCCATTGGTTGACTCAAATAATAATTATGGCTGCTCCTTCCAAGTCTTCCTTCCTATGCCACATTCCACATAATAGAATGCAAACAAAAAGCTTGCCTTAGAACTTTGTCTGAATATATGTAAGTAACTGCTACATGATACACTTTTTGCAGAGTACAAGCAGCACATATCTGCTCACCCCAGATAGGGAACCCAAAAAAAGACCAAAGTACAATACCACCAAAGTCTAGTATGGTGAACCAATGAGTTTTATTAGATGAATATGGGTGATAGTTTAATTACAGGAGCAGAAATGATTCAAAGACAGCTGCATCACCAAAGTCCACTCCATCATGTGTGAAAGCTCTCAGAGCTGGGAACCTGAAGCACACTGCTCAGCCTGAAGGCAGCTTGAGAGGTTGGAAAGAGTCCTTTCCAGGTGTCTCAGTTGGGCTAAATATATTCCAGGCATCTCAGTTGGTTTCTGCTTCATGCAAGCAACTGGTCTGGTCTCTGAGGCTCAGCTTCCTTCCAACTGAGGAGTACTCTAAGTTTTTATTGCTTACTCTTACAGAGAGGGGCTCACTGAATCTAGTCAGTTTCAGGAGCTTCCTGAAGCTGTTTTGTGTTATTTACGTGAGTTTCCATAAGCCATTTTGAATTGTTTACCTTTCAGTCTTAGGAGCTTCCAGGAGAATAGAACGTTCCAATCTAAAAAGGACATTGTTACTCAACAGTATCTTAGAAAAGTTTTAAAGTAATCAATTGTTTTGGTTTTCTAAAAACAATAAAATGGCCAGAGATAAATGTTTAATAAGATTGTTTTTAAGGTAAATAGGCCAGACTGTTCTTTATCACCTTTTAATTATGTGAAACAGCTTTTCAAGGAAAGAGTTTAAGATTCTATTTGGAGCTATTAAAAACTTGACACAATAGTTAACTTTATTCATGGACCAAAAACCCATGAGTAATTAAAATTTAGGGTCAAAAGTTCTGTTGTTGGAGCTGCTATGCTTGAGAAGGACAGACATTTCAGGCTATGTCCATCTCCCTGGATCCTGGCAGATCACAGTGTCCTTCCTTCAAAGATCAACACAGCACTATAGAACAGTGATTTCTGAACAAGGACTGTTCTGGTGGTCTCCACTATGGGGATACTAATAATATTCACTAGATATAAATGTCAAATGACAGGACAACTCATAACAAAATATTATATAGTGACAAGATAAAAAAGACATAATACAATATGTAAAAACAGGATAAATTCTGTGATAAGATCATATACATAATGATAGAAATATATAATTTAATCCTGATCATATAGAACCTCTAGTGGAGAAATATTGTATATATATGCTTTTCATTGATAAAGTAACACCATCAAGCAAGCAAGATGGTTTAGTGAGTAAAACCACAACCCCTGATAGTACAAGAGCACCAGCATCCACAAGTTGCTATCAGATCTCCATGTGTGCATGCAGACATGCATGTATGCTTACTCACAAATTCAGACATCATATATGCAAGTGACAAAAATAAATACAACTTAGAGATTTAAAAAGAAAAGAATATTTTCATTCAGTATTGTCATCCTGTGCTGCTAACTATGGCTGTTTAGGAGATACATTCAGAGGGGCAGATTTCTGAACTCTTAATATATGCCAAATTTAATATAAACCAAATTTCTGAATTCTTAATATATGCCAACACACATGTTTAGAGGTCGTGGAATAAACTTGCAGAAGTGCGATCTTTCTTTATATGTGGGACCCACAGAACAATCATAGGTCACCAAACCTGCATCTTTCCCTCCTGAGTTGTCTCACTGGTATTAGATGAATTCATTTTTACCCCTTAAGACGAATGTTGATAAAGAAATGTATACCCAGCAAATTTATTCTTGGATTTGACCTGATTATTTATTTATATGATTAAAATATAATTTTTAATATTTTAAATATTTTAATTTTTAATATTTTAAATTTTAATATTTTAATATTTTAATTAGGCCATTTGTTTCCTTCTTTGCATATACTAGATATTAACCTTTTGTTCAGCAGGTTTTGTGTATGTGTGTGTGTGTGTGTGTGTGTGTGTGTACGTGTGTGTACACATGCATAACAATAATAATAATTAAAGAAATGATCATAAACTTAAGAGTGGTCAGTTGGAAAGTGGAAAGGTAAGAGTAGAGATGATGTAAATACCGTGTACACATAGCAAATTTTTTATTACTTATAACCTTAAATAATAAAAACAAAATAGAGTAGAGTTTAATGTTAAAGGGCACTAAGACAGATGAAGTACAAGAAATCTAGGAGTCTAGCTCAGGCTACCTTCTCATCTGTAAACTACATATGTTAATGCTATACACCTCCTAGCCTCATAAAGAATATTAAGTAAATTAGCATGTGCAAAACAGTCACTTCACAAGCACTAGATGTCCTTATTCACATTACATTTTACCACACTAGGGACTGAAGAACAATGAGACAGGTTCAACAGCAGCTGGCCCTTTCAGTAAAGGTCTTCTTCATCACCTAGCTTTATCTATAAATATAATGTGCAATTAACTTCAACACAAGTGTATTGTATAATAAGTATGTATATTATCTACTGTTGTAGTACGTGGGGCTCTATGGTAAGAGAAGTTGTGAAAATAAAAGAAGCACATATTAATCAGGGTATAGCAGTGGGGGAGGGAAACTGGGGGTAGCAACTAGAAAGTCCCAGATGCCAGGGATTCAACAGATTCCCAGGAGCCAACAGAGAGGACTTTAGCTGAAACACCCAGCAAAGGGGAGATAGAGCCTGTAGAGGCCGTATCCAATGGATAGGCACGGCCCCCTGTTGAGGGATGGGCCACCTACCTACCTCAAAAATATTAATCCAGAATTCCTCTTGTCAAAAGGAAATGCAGAGACAAAGAGTGGAGCAAAAACTGAAGGAAAGGCTATCCAGAGATTGCCCTGCCTAGGGATCCATCGCATCTGCTGATACCAAACCTAGACACTATTGATGATACCAAGAAGTACTTACTGACAGGAACCTGGTATGGCTGTCCCCTGAGACAGTACAATGACCAATCAGACCAATACAGATGAGGATGTACACAGCCAAACCACTGGACTGAGCACGGAGAACCCAATGGAGAAGTTGAGTCAAGGACTGTGGGAGCTGAAGGGATTTGCAACCTCATAGGAAGAACAATATTAACCAACCAGAACCCCCCCCACACAAAGCTCCCAGGGACTAAATCACCAACCAAAGTGTACACGGGGGGTACCCATGGCTCCAGCTGTATATGTAGCAGAGGATTGTCTTATCTGGCATCACTGGGAGGGGAGCCCCTTAGTCCTGTGGAGGTTTGATGACCCAGGATAGGGAAATGCTTGACTGTTGAGGCAGGAGTGGGTGGGCAGGTGAGGGAGCACCCTCATAGAGGCAGGGGTGAGGTAGGAAGGGATATGGGGCTTGTGGAGGAGAAACTAGGAAGGGGGATAACATTTGAAATGTAAATAAACAGAATAACTAATAAAAAATGAAAGAGAAAAGAAAAAAATGAAAGCTTAGAATTGTTGCTTTAAAAATTAAAAAACAAAAACAAACCAAACAAAACCCCAGGTTGTGATGTAGATTGACGTATTTCTTTTAAAAGGTCCAGATATATATTTATAATTTGTGACAGCTGGTGTATGTGTGTGTATGTGTGTGTGTGCGTGTGTGTGTATGTGTGTGTTTGCTTCCTTTAGTTGAATGAAAATGAGATAATAACTGAGGAACTGTGTCTATAGAATACTAAGAGTTTATCATGTATTAGGTTCTATAGCCATTTCAATGGCTTAGTGATTTATGACATGCTACCTCTCTTGTATTATCAATTGTTACTTCAAAACTGAAACACCTAATTTTTGTCCCACTCCACTAATCAAAAAGGCACAAGGAACCCCACCTTGGAGGACACTCAGAATTTTGCTGTTTACCTTCAAATGACTGAATTTTGACTGTTGATCACATCCATCTGCCTAAGCTCAGGAACCTTTGATTTCCTTTGGGAGGGGAGAATTCCCAAACATCAGATGTTTGGTTGTTTCGTCAACCTTTAACTGAATCTTGGACATATTTGATGAGTTGACATTCATTAGGCAGAAACTATGCAATTCAGAAATCACTTATGTATTACACACCCTTCCTTTGGCCATCCACTAAGACAAATTTACCATTTTATATTGCTTAGGCTAGGCCTTCAAAGCATGCTCCTTCTTCATGGTAGATATTTTAGAGTCCAAAATGAAAAGAAAACAGAGTCTATTATGATCAACCTTGTGCAAAACAAAGATGTTGAGACAAGCACCATTATTATTTTATTTGATGGATGCCATCACCTTATGTGTAATTGTTAAGATTATTAATGATGGAAATACATAAGAGAAAAAGTAACCAATGGGATTAGAATGTTAGGTAACCAAAACAAATAAGGGTTGGCATGTAGATCATGAAGATTATATTCATCTCAAGGTTACAAGTATTTTACGTAGAGAGGAAATGACTTTTTCTTCTTTTATGTCCTGATGAGCTCTGCTTTGCTCACAGTCATTTCTCTTTGCTTATCTGAGACAGGAAGTTAGACACCTATCACGTCCCTCCATCTCCCTTCAATGAAGACAGATTGCTCTCGTCAGCCTTTCCATTCTGAATTCTTCTCCTTTGACCTGTGTCTTTTCAGTTTTATCAGGATAGTGAGTGTGTTGGTGGGGGAGGGTGAGATTCTGTACTATCTATAGAAATGCTGGTCTGAGGGCAGAGACACGCTGCTTTACCTAAGAACTTCCTTCTTTTCAACTATGTTTATCTGGGTGGAACAAAGCCATACAGACATACAGCAACATCATTCTTTTTTGCAAATTTCATTCTACTGCTTAGCAAGCTTTCTACTTGCTACTTTATAGCTCTACCTCCAATAATCTTTCTTAAATACTGGAATTTTTTTAATTAAAGAAAATCAGGGAAAAGAGTGACTGTTATCTGGATCATAAGGACTCAAGAGGAGACAGGACTTTGCTAACGCAAGTTGAGGGCTAAAGGGAAAACTTTGAAAGGTGAACCTTAGAGAGACAAGCTGGCCATTGAAAACTAAATTGCCAACTTGCCTCCAGTGAACAAATGCACCTGCCATTCGCATTGCGGCCAATTTGCCGCTTCTACTTTTATCTCGCTCACACAGCATGCTCCAAACTCTCAAAGGTTTTCCTGTGCCTCTTTTTGTGATGTCCAAAGCAGCAGGACTTGAAAATAGAGGCTTCTGTGCATGCATTTTATTCCCACTCTCTCCCACTCACTGTGTTACAATAAATTGAGACAATAATATTCATAAGAGGAGTAAAGTTCTGAGGGGCCAGAGGTCTTCCTCTGAGCCTCAGTGTCACTGGAAATGAGCCAGCTTTTCAAGATGGTGCCCAGCAGCACCATGAAATGCAGCCACCATAGTCTGGCCACCAAAGGAGAGAACTGTCAGTGCTATAAACACAGGACAGAGGTGAGAAGTAATGCATTTAGGCCTACTCTCTGAGAAGAAATAATAGCTTCTGGAAGAAAATCTCCTTCAAAGGATGAAATGTGAAAAGCCAGTAAGACGCCATACATTTTTCCTATATGCAAAGAATTAAAAAAAAAAACAAATTGCTAATGAATGATCATTAGGTGACTGTTCTCATTGCATACACAAGAGAAAGAAACATCCCTCCATAAAAAGACTTCCAAATGATAAATGTAGGTTTGCTTGTATAAAACATCTACTTTAATCATTTCCAAAGATTTAATTATTCCAACACATAGCATTGCCGGGACTTCACAATACCTTCCTCCCGTTTCTCAGCCCCCAAAGATGCTTGTAGTCACAGACTTCTGATTCTCTATGCCTGGTGCTTCTCTGAAGGCATCTCTATACATTTAAACATAGGTTCTTTCAAATGCTGCCAAGGAAAAAAGAAAGACCTTGGAACTGTACCACGTGTAGCTCTTTCTTCGCTCTCACTTGAAGACCTCAAATAAATGCTGTGCAGATTATTCCAATGTTGCTGTAAGGGTGGTATTTTAATTGTACAGAAGAAAAATTACTCATTGTCAATTTCCAATCAACTGAAGCCCTTGCCTACTATAAGGGAAGATCTCAGTCTTTTGTCTTACAATAGGGAGAAAATGAGAGACATTTGAGCAACACCTCCCTTTTGCTTTACACCCCAACCTCCTTCCTCCCACCCCCAGCCCTTGCCTGCCTTTCTTACTTTGCTTCACTATCTTCAGGCTTACCCAATGAATAGCCTTCAATTAAAAGTAGAAGTGCTTAAGCAACTGCAGCACGGATTTGAAAGAGGGAGAGCCAGGCTCAGCACAAAAGAGAGCAAATGAATTACAAATAGGAAGAAAACATTCAACATATTCCCCCAGCACAGACATAAATACAATGTGGACGCTTCAGGCTACTCTACAGAGGAGTCCAAAACTAACACTAATAAAGTTTGGTCTCCTGTTACCTCTCAAATGTTTATTTACAAGAGGATTCCTCTAACCTTCGCCAATTCATTTATTTGTGGGTTTTATTTCCTCCATTTGTTCCAGAAAAAAAAAAATATATATATATATTTTAAATCCCTTTTTCTCGGAGTCCTAATCCAGGGCCACTGTTCCAAAGAAGTCACAACTTAGATGACGCTTCCTAAAGACCAGGCAACATGCTAATGATTTTACATTACTATCTTGCTAGTAAATAAAGTTAATTTTTGGATTCTGAGTATAAGAAAATCAAATATTTGTTACCAGGGGGCTTGTCTTTATTGGGAGGCTGGGTGCTTGGGGTCTCGATTAAAGAATTAAAACACACACACACACACACACACACACACACACAAATGGCAAAGCAGCAAAAGTTTTATTTAAAGAGAAAGTGCAAGATATTCTGTGAGCAGCATGCCACTTGAGCTACAGTTCATCCAGATTGTGCTTCTTGCTTAGGGCTTCCTTTAAGGGGGTCCAGGAAAAGGAAGAGTTTGTTGCTAAAAAGCCACTGTGTCCATTATTTTTCTGGTCTTGTTGACAGCCTTGGGTTACATAAACCTTTCCCTGCTGTGCATTTCCATGACGCATCTGATTTTAATCATATGCACACCGATTATGCATAGGTATGAGATGGTAAATAGAGATTTCACCCTAAACGTCCACTGAGGAGAGGACGGTTTGGCTTACTTTGGATGTAGCCGTGCAGATTATTCCTTTGTTTGAAGGGGAATATGCACGCAGCTCAATGCAGGTAAGGGTCCTAGGTTTCTAGGTACAGTGTTAGGAGAGAGGATAGGTGTATAGCCCAAACCATGTAGAGTCCCAGGGTGCAAAACTATTTCTATGCTTGCCTGCCTCAAAATGAAGATTAAGTGCTTTAATAAAATAGGAGTCTAGGATTTAAGACCAGTTTTAAAACACAGTGTCTAGTCATTAAATTATACACTATAAATATATATTTTAAGGAGATGGTCTGGTTGCTTCACATGTGTCAGAGTTATTCCTGTATGTAGAACATTTACCACGCTCACAGTCTTTATGCTAGACCCTTCTTATATTTATGAATATATATTAGTAAACAACCACAGGACTCTGAGGCCTAGTTCAATGTTAGCTAATTTCTAATGTTTTCTTCTTAATAGATTAAGTTTATGCTACTAAACTAATAATATAGAAAAACTAATCATATAGAAATCTCTGTCTCTCTGTCTCTCTCTCTCTCTCTCTCTCTCTCTCTCTCTCTCTCTCTCTCATTCTCCCTGTGTGTGTGTGTGTGTGTGTGTGTGTTTAGTCTCTAAGTCCCCAGTTATTATTATTACATATGCTAGGCCAAGTATGACTGCACAATCAAGGGACATAGTCTATAAGCCCCACATAAAAGTCAATCATACCACCACATAATCATACCAATTTTGTTTTCTTTTTGTGCCTTTGAAAAAAATTACCAAAACACATATTCCTGCTGATTGCTATTCTGAAAGGAGTAGAGCACAATTTCAAAGCAGTTTTAATTTGCATTTCCCTAATGGCTAAGGATGCTAAACACTTTTTCAGAAATTTATTGTTCATTTGTTTTTCGTCTTTTAAGAACCCATCTGGTCTGTTCAAGTTCAATGGCCCATTGTGATTAAGTGATTTGGAGTAACAGTATTTAATCTTTGCAGTTCTTTATATATTCTATGGCTTAGTCCGCTATCTGACACATAGTGGTTGTCTTAATTAGGGTTTCTATTGCTGTGACAAAACACCATATCCAAAAAGCAAGTTTGGGAGGAAAGAGTTTCTTTGATTTATACTTCGATGTCCCTCTTCATCAAAGGAAGTCAGAACAGGAACTCAAACAGAGCAGGGACCTAAAGGCAGGGGTCTGATGCAGAGGTCATGAAGGGGTGCTGCTTACTGGCTTGCTCCTCATTGTTTGCTCAGTCTGCTCTCATATAGAGACCGGGCCACCAGCCCATGGATGCTGAACTCGGCCCTCCCCTAGTGATCAGTAATTAAGAAAATACCCTTCATCTGGTTTTTATTGAGGCATTTTCTCCATCTAGTTTCCCTCCTTCCAAACTCATAGTTTGTGGATGTCAAGTTGACATAAGCCTAACCAGCACATTAGGTAAACATTAGTTTTCTCATTCTAACTTCTCAATTTGATAACGGTTTCATTTGCTTTGGAGAAGGTTTTCAGGATTATGCAATTCCATCTGTCAGTTCCTGACACCGTTTTGTGTAGTCCTTTGCCATAGGCCTTGTCTGTGTATATGTCGATAAGTTAGCTACCCATGCTGTCCCTCCAGCAGTTTTGAAGTTTCAGGCCATACATTAAGGACTTTGACCCATTCTGAATTGATTTTTTAGTGAAAGAAGAGTGTCTCATTCAGTCTTCTACATGTGGGTATTCTGTTTTCCCAGTTCAATGTGTTGAATGGGTTGCCCTTTTCCATTTAAAGAAAGTGGAACCTTTGCACACTTCAGGCATTAGCAGAAACTGCTGCAGCCACTGTGGAAATCAGTATGGTGGTGTTTCTCACAAACACTGAGGCAGAACTAACATATTGCACAGCTATACTATTAAAGATATATACCCAAGGGACTGAGTCAGCACACTGGAGAAATACTTGAATACCCATGTTTATTACTTTTCTCTTCATAAAAGCAAGAAAATGTACTAGCCTAGCTATCCATCCATAATCAATGGATAAAGAAAATTGGGTGCTTTTATATATGCTTTATATCTCATGATATATGTGGTGTGTTGCCTGAGTCCTCGTCCTGCTCAGAGTGGGCAGTGGGTGAGAAGTCATGGATGGCTCAGACACCCGGAACTGGTGAGAATGTGGCAGCAAGCTCATTTGTTAATTCTCAAAGAGTGCCTTTTATACCCTCTACCTGTGTCCCATTGGTCCCAAGAAAGTGTGTGCTCCAAGTAGCAATTTCTGATTAGCTGTCATTGTCTGTGTCACCAATCTCTGCTCTCTCAAGTAGGCTTCAGTTTGGCCCTCATGTGGAAGCTGCCTTCGCAGATGCAAGGCCCTACTGGAAGCTTACTGACATTTATGCAGAAGCAACCACTGCCCTGGCAGCGAGGTCTGCCATTCCTCCTACAGTGGTGCACATATATATCTCCCCAATTATTCATCCATAATAAAAATTTATAACAAGACAATTATGGCTTTTGCAGGAAAATGGTGGAAATAGAAATCCTTATTTTAAGAAAAATAAGTCAGACTCAGCAAAACCAATATAAGTATTTTTTCTCATGCACCTCTCCCCCCTACTCCTGTGTGTGTGTGTGAGTGCATTTTGCTGGTGAGCTTTGCAAATACCATACAACATAGAATCATCTCTAAGAGAGTCCCAATGAGTGACTGTCAACATAGAGGTCATCTGTGGGCATATCTAGGGGAGTTGTCTTAATTAAGTGTCCATCCCACTTTGTGTAGTACTATTTCCTGGATTGAGGGTCCAGAACTATATAAGAGTGGAGAAATCACACTGGGCACAAGCAAGCAAGCAACCAAATGGGCAATTATCCATCCATTTCTCTCAGCTCTTGACTGTGAAACAACTCCCTAAAGCCCCTCATTAACTTTCCAGCAATGGTGAACTGTGACCTGTAAGTGTAAGCTGAAATAAAGCTCTTTCCTTCCCTAAATTGCCCTGTCTGTCCGTCTGTTTGTCTGTCTGTCTATCCATTCATCTATCCATCTGTCCATCCATCCACTTATCTATGTATTTGTCTGTTTATTCATTTACTTTTGTGCTCCATTCCATTTTCTCCTCTTATAAACTTAGGACTTTCTGCTGAGGTATGGTTCCAATCACCATGAACTAGATTTCTCTCTCTTATAGAAGGATGTGAACAAAAAGAGTAACAGAACACATGTGACCTGGGGCCAGAACTGTTTGGACGGATAAAGGGGACCAGCAACAGTGAGGCAGAAGTAGGGGTCAGGAGTCAATGGGTTAAGAGATGGAGGAAGGTAAAGATAAAAAAAAAAAAAAAAAAAATATTCTGGCACACATGTATAAAAGTATGGTAATAGAATCCACTGCTCTATATGCTAACTTAATAAGTAACTATAAACAGAAATTTGTTATTATACACATATAACCATTATATTTTCTCTAAATGATTTATCCTAGATTCTAAAGTATTACCATCTGCTATTCATATCCTTCTAAGAGACAAATATCCTGGGGTTTGAAAAGGGTTTTCAACAAAAGCAGCCCTACTAAGTCAGAGGAATTAGAGGCTCAGAATCTAGGTCTGCTCTTGTCTCGTTCTTGGTCAATAGAGTCTCCCATAGATAATGCTGTGTGCTTATGTGGGTCAAGTCTTAATTTCTATTCAGAGCCACGAATTATCAGTTTGTCCTCTACTATTATCCAGAAAGGTTCCCTAGTTGGTCTTAAAAATAACTCCCATTCTAGAAATACAGAAATACATTCTGTGAACTTCCTTTGTGTTTCCTGTTTTAATGAAGAAGTGATTATGTGATAAGAAGACATGCAAAATGCTCCAGGTAGAACTGTTTCACTATGGGAAAGATGAATATATACAAACCATATAGAAACCTTATTTGTTCTGGTAGATTTTGAATCTTCAGAGGGAAGATCGGTGCAGAGGGCCTGAGGCTCTGCATTGGTTACATAACATACTTTCTTTAAATAATTCTCGAGGCTCTGTTCTCTCCTAGTGGGGACACAGAGAGAGGAATAAAATCCTACAGGTTCAAAAGAAGCCAAGGAAAGCCAAAAATATAACATTCGACTCTTCCCCCCCCCCCCCCCCCCCCCCCCCCCGCAGCTGCAGTGTTTACCAGCTAAGTTGAAGAGGAGCTTGGTTAGAATACTGGAGAAGAAGAAGAAGAAAAAAAAAATGCTCAGTTAAGTGTTCCCTCAGGCAATTTCTAGGAATATCTCAGGCAGTTTCATAATCTCCATAGGTGCAAATATAGGTTGTGCCTCCCTTGATGAGAACTGCTATCTTTCTCATTCAAATAATATTATTTTATACTGTCTTGGCCTGGATTTTTTTTCTGAGAACTTGCATTCCTATTATACACCATCTATACAATTATTAAACTTAAATGTGAGGATGTCAAATTTCTAGGATACTTGTCTGACATGATCAAGGATCTGAAAATGTGTCCTTCAAGGTCCTTAAAAAGAAAAAAATACAAATAGTCATGCCATAAAACATGACATGTGTGGGAGAGAAAGGTGTGACAAATAGCAAAGGCAAAATGACATACTGAATTAGGCCAAGGCAGCAAGATCTTTTGAATTGTATCTTCAGTCCTTAGAGCAGAGAATAAATACATATGTCTCTTATACATGATGCTCAACGTTGGCTGGAAACTGCCAATACATCATAACATTAAAATGGATAAATAGGCTAGAAGGTGAGTTTTATTCTCATTAGCAGCTTGCCTATCAATGTCTCCAGTGAATGAAGAAAGATTTCATACAATGGTCATTATCTCAGAACATGGGGACATTTAGAAAACATCAACTCCAGTTTCCAATTGTCAGGCAAATGTTCTCTTACATAAAAGTTGTGCAGTTTTTTAATGACATTTCTGTCAGAGTCATTACTGGCAGCTGCCATTGTAAATACCATTGAGTTTTCGTGGCTTGTGAAGGCCAGACCAGGCCAGCCAACCCTTGATGGAGTAGCAGCTCTGCAACCTGGAACATGCACATACCACAGCTGGATGACAAGCAAGGACAGAACTATAGTAGTGCATTTACTTTTCATAGTCACTTGCCTCACTTTCCCCAACACTGTACTGGCCAGAACCCAAGTTTGTGACCTCAAGCTCACACCCAGAGACTAGAAAATGTAGAAAATCACATGGATAGTCCCAAGGGACAAGAGGCTTTACTTCAGTGCCCAGGCACATATTATTAGTTGATAAATTGAGAATACCAATGTGAAAGTGCCGTCAAAGTTAGCAGCCCACGCATTAATCCTTCCAGGAAGCAGATGGACCAAAGGACAAGGTCCATAATTCACAGAGAACAAACAAGACCAATGTAAGAAATGTCCAAGCAGACAGCTAGCTTGGGAGCCAAAGATAAAATGTTAATGTGTTTATCTTTCCTTATGCAATGCTTTGGACAATGTGAGACATTTGAAACATTTTAATAGAGGGTGTCAAATGAGAGAAGATGGAAGTCTATTTGGGAAATATATGGATCCATGGGAAATGTGGCATCTCTGTTCTCTCGCCCCTGTTCCTTCTCTCACCCCCTTAGCACATCAGTGGAACTCTTTAAAGTTCTTGTAACTTTAGTGCAAGTGAACTGCTCCTCTGAGCCCCATGAGGATCTATGAACTATGATATATTTTGAGCCACTTTAATATCTGGTTGGATGAAGGAGAGAGAATATAAAAGTTTTAATGTGTGA
This sequence comes from Mus pahari, assembly GCF_900095145.1. Taxonomy (NCBI): domain Eukaryota; kingdom Metazoa; phylum Chordata; class Mammalia; order Rodentia; family Muridae; genus Mus; species Mus pahari. The sequence goes on from NC_034601.1 coordinate 36,779,026, forward strand.
ATGCTGGATCCACGTGTCAGGAGTAGCCATAAAACATGACATTTACAAATGTGAATGTCCTGATCCCAAATAATGTCATCAGCACAGCATACTCCTGTTTGGGTGACAATTTTTCTTTTTTACAATGCTTTAAGACACTTTAAACAACATTTATAATAATTTACTCTACTTTGTAATTAGATTTACTGATTAGAATCTTGCTCGTTTAGATAGCTGTTTTCTCTTAAATGGATGGCACCAGCTGGCTTATAGCTGAAACCTGCTCTGACTCTGAAAGCTGTCAGAGGGGCCAGCATAAGGCAGAGCCTCATGGTGTACAACCTCATGTAAAGGTATAGAAGGGCTGTCTGAGTATTGCATTCTGTAACATTTCTTGGATAATACCGTGTATACATTAAATATGTCGGAGGAGATTTTCTTTGAAGCCTAAGCCTTGGCTACTCTGAGCATGCATTTAGTTTTCATGACAGGGGAAAAGGCTGCTATTATTTTCTGTCAGCCTCTAATCATTAGGGCAAACAGCTAAAAGTCTAGTTTGAAGTTGAGCCACATGGGGTATTTCACTATGAAGACAAAGTGATGGGTATATAATCGACAGAAGAAAGCATTAGCAAAAGGCTAGGAAAGCAAGGCAGTTATAAGTAGCCCTGACTCTGTTTTCATATAAATTTACCTGTGGAGCTGAAGATGCAATAAGTTCTCTTATCATGCAAGGTATGGGAAGACTTATAAACTTAGGAACTATCTGTAGCTCCAAGTGTGATCAGTACGGGCAAGTTTGACTCATGAAAGCCAACTGCTCTCAGCAGCCACATCTCTCAAGCCTGATATTTTCCAGAGACTTGTAGCCTCTTCCTGAGGCCGCAGTAAGAGAAAATAGAGTACTGGACAGATGGGGTGGATTGCCCTTTCTCCATGGGTTGTAAAGAAAGAGACATGGGCTGAAAATAAAGAATATTCTGGACAGCAACCAGGCTTGGTTCTCGGTCCATCTGGAGCTGCTGGAATTGAGAAAAACACAAGACTGCTTGCTAGCTGCTGTCGTGTGAGTCTCTTATTCAGTTGGTGACTTATGAGGAAGCCACTCATTCAAGCGCCTTCGGTCTCATGAAACGAGGAAGACAAACAGGCCTCCTGCACCAATGCCTGACTTCTTACACTTCCTCTCCCTGGATTCCCAATCCCCGACCCCCTAAACCCTCCACTCCAGTGGTGTCTCTTACAAGACCCAGGTGATTGGCAGAGACTGTCAAAGTAGCTGCCTCTCATCCTGTCCCCTGTCTCAGTCCATAAACATAAACTCTACTTCATGTTCTGTAAAGTTCCAGTTGAGACCTAAGGTTGAAAGGCTTCTATCCTATTGACCAATGGGCAGGTCCTAATACAGAGCTGAGGCAGAGTCTAGCAAGAAAAGCTCCTTGTGCTCCTTCCCAGAGGTCTGCTGATTCTGACCTATCCCGGAGGCATCTCTTTGCAAGATTCTCTATCCCATACTCTCCCCACAGCGAAATCTTTTCCCAACATGAGCCCAGATCGCCAGTACAAGTTAAAGTCGTCTCTAGCTAGAAGGGTCAGTACACACATCATGCTGTATAACCACAGCACAGTGAGATGGATACAAATGCAGTCGCAGAGGGTCAGGCTGCCTCACAAATCATTTGCGCGAGTGCTCCGGCCCCACAGCGTGTTACCAGGAGACTGCCTTTTGTGAGAATTGATCAACTCTCCTAAACTCAGGTGTTGTGCATGTTTATGTGTGAGACTGGGAGCCAGGTGGGCAAGATTTTGATAGGCAGTGTTTGTTTCCTAAGGACGTGGTGCTTTGAATAAAACATCACGGCAGGGTACAGAAGTATGAGAAGAGGAATCTTTGACATTTTCTCCATAACATGCCTAGGGCTCTGAACAAACAGGTGGGGGGCCCTAGGCCCCTCCACGTCTAACTTTACAGTTAGCTCAAGATTAATGAGAGATGCACCCCCATTTGCTATTCATGTGTTGAAGCAGAGACAGTGTGCTCCCTCTCTCTCACCCCCCTGTACCCTGCTTTGGAGTTTCAAAAAGAGGATGTGGTGGAGGGGGAAATCTCACTGCATCACGGATAAACTTAATTCAGGCAGCAAACAGGCTTGGGTAACAGATCCATTTTCCACTGAAAAATTGCTTATGCTTTCCTGGCTATAGACATGAATATTATCACCATTATTTGGGAAAGTGCCTCAAAACCAGAAAACCAAATTCTTTACTGTATAATATTGAAACTGAACACAGCACAAAAAAGGGGAAACGAACTTTAGTAAACCAAGCCCCCAGAGGCTCTCTACAACTTCTGCCCTTTCAACCTCTGTGCTTAAAATAACTGCCCATATACCCAGGCTTTCTGATCCCTGGTGAGCTCCTGGGCTACTGTTTAGTTTAGTCCATAAGGTAGCATTCCACGTGTCAGTGATAATGGAGTTTGAAATATCAACATTCTCCATAAGTTTTCCCAAAACAATCAGTTGGACCTATTATCAGTGTAATCATTTTGCTCTTTAGCTTTCTGGCATTGGTCCAGAGCCTCAGTTACCCAATGAATGGGCACAAGGTAGTCTTTCACAACAGGGACAAAGACACCGCTGGTTTGTAAACAGTTTAATGTGATGTCAACTAGCCCAGTATTATTGTTAATGATTAATACTGTTATTTCTTGCCATTTTTCAACTTCTTTATGTCCTGTTTTATTCTTGAATAGTCATTCATATGCTCCACCCAGAAAAGACTCACAGGAGAAATTTTAAGTCAAATTTATCAGTACCATGCTTTGCTTTGTGATGTTTTCCTTACCCCCCCCAAATCCTTCCCAACCTTATTTTCCTCTCTAGAATTCTTCAACCTATTTAGAACTGCAGAAAGTATCTACCTCCCCTAGCTATATTTAACATTTGCCAGCAACTATTTTTTTTTCCACTAAGAATAATTTTGAGAAAATTATAATTGGAAGGAATTAATTCATGATTATTTGAAGAAAATAATGTGAATGTTCCATGTCCTGTCAAAAAATGGCTTGTGACAAGCTTTGAACAGGAACAATGCAAAGAAAAAAATTCTAAACCCTCCCAGCCCCTTGGGTTTTTGTTTTTTTGTTTTTTGATTTTTTTCTAAATATTCTGTCTCCTGGGCCCTGAAACAGTGGAAGGAATCAGCTCTTGTCAGCACCTTTGTTTTCAACACAAGTTTTAGCCCTACCTCTTCTATTACAGTCTAGCTCCTTCCTCCACATAAAGAACACCATGTACCTTAAACAAGGGGATAAAACAGAATTGGGGAGTGGCTAGTAACACGGGCAGGAAATTATTAAGCTTAAGGGGGTTCTTACAAACACCATGGTTATCTCTCATTTTTTGATTCCCCAAATAATTAGAAACAAGATAACAGGAAGCCACCTTGAAAATGTAAGAGTGATGATTATTATTTTCTTGATAGCTTCTTGTTGGCACTTCTGTGGATTCACTAATATGTCGCTGTGCTGCATTTTAATCCTCCTTACCTCTCTTCACCATGGCCATGCCTGGCACAATCATTTTCCATTTTCTAAGTGTTCAAAGTGACATTAGTTATTTTTGCCATTAAGCATAAGGTGCAAGATATTGTCTCTGAACCTGTGTACTGCTGCCTTCTGGATATTTATAGATTATTTCCCTTGACCTTAAGATTCTTTGTGGATTTATATTTTTTAATGTCAAGAATGTCTCATTCATAGTGAACTCTTCATGGCCAAAATATTCATAATAATAAGGCCTAAGCAATATCTTTCTTACATTCATTTCTAAGGAACAGTAATGCAGCAGAGAAAATTTGTTGTTTCTCCATGGGATAATTTGTGGCCTCTACACTTATGCCATGGTGGTAGCTAAATTTTAAAAACTTACTTAGGAGAAAGGGTGGATTTTAGTAGCTGCAAGTAATACAAGCAGAATTTTTACCTACCCCAAGAATTATAGCCAACAGCCCCTGCAGTATAGAAAAGTGTACCCATTGGAATATAAAAACAAGGAAAGTAACAGGTCTATTTTCTCTATACAGTCTTGGGGTGCAGCTCTCTTCCAGCACTTGGAACTCACCCAGTTGCTATTTGTCACCTACCCGAGGTAACCTAATATTTTTGAGCCTCCCTCTGATCCATATTCTTCTACCTGCCAAACAGAACCATCTGCTCGGGTTGGACATTATCAAAATTCTGTTTTGTAAGTACAAAAAATTAAGAAGATATTTTGAGGCTATAAAGGGAAGATAGCAGTTGCCTCCTTTCCATCAACATCTGGAAGCTTATACAGATTAACAAAAAACAAATACCAAACAGCTGGGGTAAGGATTTGGGAATATGAGTGGCTGAAGAAGCTGCTGAGTTGCTAAGGAAATGATGTCTCAGTGAGCAGAGTCAGAATGGTACCATTTGCACTTATTTAGCAAGGCAATGACCCATCTATAGAGCCAGCCACTTGACATCCCACAGAGAGTATATCTCTTGCCGAAGCAGCAATAATGGACAGCCTCAGCTGGTCACAAATGCCCCGCTGGCAGCTGGAAACTTTGTTCCCTTTTAAAGCAGTCCACACATTTGGATTACAGAGTCACTCTAAACATTTAATAAAAATAGTAACTATCATTTCATATACCTTCATTTTGGATAGACTTAATATAGCAGAATTTGGGCATTCAACTATCAATAGCATACACATTATCATAAAAAAGCATTCATCACTGAGTTGTACAGAAACAGTAGGCTGCATAACATTTCTTTGTCTAGTGGCTACTGTCTTTGAAGCATTTAGAGCAGTCTAACCCAAATTAACTGTCCTTTTTGATGGTAGTAACTGTCTGGGTTTCTGAAGCCCTGGATAGTGCCAGAGACTCCTGAGGACCACTCTAGAATGTGATAAAGTAGTTCTCAAAGCCTCTGGAGAGTTAGTCTTATGAGCATACAAAACTTTGGCCAGCACAGGAAAATGTCAGCCAAATCTCAGGGTGCTGGGGAAGGGAGGGTCCAGGCACTAACTTCTCTTGCTGGGTTAAAAGAAGTATTTTTTTATTTTTATTTTTTTTAATTGCTTGTGTTGTTTTGGAAGGTAGCTGTGGTCAGCATACTATCTACAAACACCGCACTTGCTTGTATCATTCTAGCTTTTCTTACTCTATTTATGTATGTGAGTGTAGAGAGGATCATGTGCCCCACAGTCCCTCTGTGCGGATGAGAGAACAACTTGTGGAAGAACCATGTGGATCCTGGGGATCGAACTCAAGTTTTAAGTCTTGGCAGCAACCACCATTACCCACAGAGCCATATTTCTCATCCTAAATGTATTCTTTTTATATGTAAGCTCGCTCCAAGTTTTCTGACTCTCCCACATCTCACATACTTGCATCGTTTTGTATCGTCCCTAGAACTGTTTTGGTTTGTACATACATTTTATACCAGCTGCTACAAATGATTTCATTCCTCCTACATTACATTGTTTGGATCATTGCATGCATAAAGAGTGTCACTGATAGTTACAATGAACATTTTTTACACTCTGCTTAACCTGACACACAGCCATCCTATGACTTCTAAACTTTTCCTGTTTACCATGAACTGTGAGCCTGTTTGGAATCTTGTTCTTACATAGCCTACTTCAGAAGCTCAAGTTTCTCATTTAATAAATGGGCTCAATAGGGGAGAAGAACAGCATCTGTGGAAAAAGGTGAACCTTGCCAGTTGTTTTGTTCTCCTATGAACCAACACTTCATAGAGTAACAGCTTCAAAATGCCTGGCAACATCTGTTCTTTACAACAACACATTAAAGAATACCTATATTTTACCAAGACCACTATAAATATGTGATGGTGGCACAATTTTAACTAGAGAACTTTTTATGGAAGGCCACGTGTTGTTCTTAAATATCTTGGTGAAGCTTATTTAAACATGCAGTTGTAAGTGTTCATATTGTAGTCATTTTTTATTACAGGCATAAACTACAAAGACATTGACTAAAGGGCAGAAAATATATATATATATATATATATATATATATATATATATATATATATAATTTCCACCCAATAGTATAGGAGAACTCAACACCTACCTACCTTTAAGGTGATTTTTTTGCTAATGCTGGTATTAATCATTAATTATATATGATGGCAATCACTTATGCTTTTTGGTAATATTAGGATATAGTATCAAACGCCACACACCAAAATAACAACCAATATATACAACTGGAATGCCACCAACATGAAATGAAGGGACTATTTTCTTATGTATTCCTTGGAAGGGTTAAGCCAACACTGATTTACTAGTTTGCTTTAGCATATAATAAATGATAGCTGTATTTATTCAATTTTTAAAAAATCTACAGATCTAGTTCACAACTTTTCTTTCATTTGACTCTATAGTCAACTCTGTAATATTGCTCAGTATTGAAATTATCCATTACTCCCATTATCTAGACAAGGAAACAGAGTATCAGAGAGAGTATAAAACACGATATTAATCTGTTCATTGAGGATTCAAAAGCAAACACGAGAGATAAATTTATATCACTGTGAATTAGCTTCAGAACAGGGTGGGATGAGAGTTGCCCGGTGCTCAGTTGAACACGCTGTGCTGGATTTTCCCACTCTGCCATCCATCCTGGAAACTCCTACGCCATGTAGCAATACACACTTGGGTGGCATTTTCAGAAGCAAAATGCCAAGCTGGATAGAAGCTTGATGTTTCACGAGATGGCATTCATGTGTTACTTGTGTATTTGTATTCTTCTTGTTGACTCTTGGGATCATATTTACTGAAGTTAAATGCTGCTCCGGGAGCATCCCAGATGCTCCTGGACCCAACTCTTCTATACTTACACGTACAAAATGACGCAGTTCACTTTCGCTGTCTGTGTCTAAGAAAACGTAGACACGAAGGGGCTGAGAATGTGTTTTTCCTTTTCTTGTTTTGGTTTGATAGTGCTTTACCACGTCAGCAAGCTGGCAGAGAACTCAAGATGCTCTTGCCTCAGTTCCTGAGTCCTGGTAGACATGTGCTTTACTGCTCTACACCCTACAATAATATATTCACCTTATCTTAACACTGAAAGGACAGAAATTAATGAGAATGAACAGCTCTATTGGGAATGGGATTGAGAGTTGGAGATATAGCTCAGTGGCAAAGCACTTGCCTAGTATGTGCCAAGGTTCAGTCCTCAGCACTGGTGTTATGGTATAGACAGGAATTCAAAGTCATCTTCCTAGGCATGTACTGGACTTGGGGTGCATGAGGCCCTGTCTCCAAAAGAAAACAGAAATTATGACAAAAGCATAGTGTTTTGCATTTCATAGAAGTAAGAAAAAACAATTTATTTGTGATTATGGAAATGGGCCAGTTGACCACTGTTGGTCCTATTCTGAGAGTAATTGTTTGGTTTCATTTGACCCATTGTCCAGTTCACTAGGCAGCACACTTGGGTAAGGGTAAGAGGGATCAAGCCATTCACAGGTAGTTTAGATGGTTTCACAGGTTTGGAGTTATTTTAAGGCAACATTTACTGACAGAGAAGAATCCATAGCCATAGAGAGGCCACTGTGGAAATTTACCCTTAGGATCACTTTTAACTTTGCAAACTTAGGATTTTCTGGTTTAAGTGATGGAAACTATCTAATTTGATGCAAGAAGGTGGTGATCACTAGGGAGAATATGGAAGATAATAGATTCAAATAAAAGGAAGAAAGTCCTTAACTTGGAAGGCAGAGGGAAAGCACCTCTAGAGATCCAGAATTGCAGGAACAAGGAAAAGCAATATTCTCGCGGTGGTGTACATTTGGTTGTTTCTTAGCTATTTCTGGGGATCAAACCACTCCAAGATCTGGCAGCATGAGACAAGAGTTATCCTTTACTTCTCCTGCATGTGCATTTCACCTTAGGTAGGCTCGATCTTACTGTGAGGCTCTGCACCTTGCCTCACCAGATTTAGTGGATAAGAACCATGTATAGAATAACCCATTAAATTTAAAATTCTGGTAAGCAACAAATACATTATTATAATTGTGTTCCACATAGTATTTGGAATGCAATTATATTTAAGGGGTATTTGTTGCCTGTCTGAAAAGCATGTTTATTTAGGACCCTGCCCTATTTTTAGCGGCTCTTTCAGCCACCCCTCACCTCTTCTCTTGGAATTCAAGAAGCTCAGCTGAGCTTGTTGTAAGCACAGTAGCAATGCCAGAAGTGCCAGTGAGTCCATGTGGGCTGGCAGCTCTCACAATTTTATTTGTAAGCTGGGTATTTCCATCCTATGGGTAAAAGTACTGCCATGGAGCAGAGATGGAGATATGTGTGGTACCTACTGTAGGAAGGCATGGAGATTGAAAAGACATGGACAAAGAGAGAAGCAGAGTGGGCTATGAACAGTTTGTCACAGTTTAAACTACTTACATCTTCTCTGGACTGATTTCCCCTGAAGAACCGTATTCTAATGAGGTCAAATCTGGATGTCCCAGATGTTATGTGTGAACTGCTCAGCCAAGGGAGTATGAATCAACTAAACGAAATTCCTATTTGATCAGTGGTCTCCCCAAAGCAAAACCAATGTGCCTTCCCAGAAGAAAGAGGTTATGAAAAATATCCCAGGCTTGTACATACTAAGCAGATGTCTGTTACCCCAGCCCTCTTCTTATTTTAGAGCAGGGTTTTGCCAAACTTCCTAGGGTATTTTCGAACTCAGAGGACATTGTCCTTCTACCTTAGCTTGTCAAATAGCTGGGTTCCCAAGCCTGAGTACCCAGGTTCACCAGTGACAATAAACAAATTTCTTAACAGGATGAAAGCATGTCAGTTATGGACCCACAGAAGTTGATAGCCCAAGGAGAGAAAAGTAGAAGAGGGGCTATAGTAAAAACCTGGTGGCAGTGATAGACTGATAATGTAGTTATCTGGAGTGATGCTGGTTCATTGCACAGCTAAAGGAATGGATGTATTTAAATTTACCCCAATATTAGAATTATTTTAAAAGCATTAACTTTGCAGTGAGAAGCTAAAAGCACTTTGCTTTAACACAGAACTTTATTTATCTACCATATCTATTTCAATAAGAGTGTCATCAATGAAAATAGTTTTTATTTTAAATTTACCTCATAATAATGGTACCCTATAGGAGCTCACAATGATGGAGTATGTAAAAGATTAATGGCATGTTTTAAAATGTTTTGGTAAAATTACTTGTCATGGTAAGTAAGGTTTATACTTACATGTTTCCCAGAAAGACTAGGCAAGCTAGTTTATAGCACTTGTTGGGAGAAGTGTAAAAACCAAAATAGTTCCTACATTTTACATTTTACAATTTTTACCTAATGGTTTTGGGGAAATTATTTAAAATTTACAACATGAAAAAAAGTTCTTGTTTCTCACATCATACATAAATTTGTAGATGCTTTAAATATTTCAATATAAAAATAAGTAATTGCAAGAAAATTTTAAGTATGTAATTGATCATATTTTACAAAAGGATTATGTATACATACACACAAGATAGAAGAGACAATAAAAAATAACTTTATACATATAAAGTCAAGGAATGTTAAACTTCTACAAAGAAAAATAATGACAAACAAAATTAAGAGTCAGAAAATAAATTGGGGAAAATTGAACCAAGACATCAAAAGGTCAGTTGCTTTCAGCCTAAGTAGCTCCCATTAGTCACTAAAAAACAAAATAATACAGACAAATTGGAGGTATCACTGAAACTGAATAGGTTGAGATCATTAAACAAATGGATGATGGTGTTGCATGTAGGGAAAGATAATAAATCTCACAAATATCTTATGAAAAAGGGCTTCGAGGCAGTGGCCCCCGAAGAAAACAAACCATTCAGAGCGGTAGAATGACTCAAAGATCGAGCATAAATCAATGTTCCAGTGACTTTGAAAATTAATTTGTATTTGCTAGTACAAATAAGTCTATTATGTTAAACTGTACTTCCTAGCTAGTCATACCTACCGAGGATTAAGAAAAAGTGAAAAAACAATGTGTCATCACTTGTGTAGAAATAAATGTGACCTGGAGGAAGAATCATTTCAGAAAATACACAGAGTATTAGTTTGGGTTAGTTTTCATTAGTTATGTGATTTTTTTTCAACTATTGCATATCCTTTGTCCACAGTGTGAAGCAGCAGTAATAATTTGATGCATATTTTACTTTCTAGAACTTTTATACAGTTTTTAGTAAGAAATAAAATGAAATCTTCGGATTGCCACATTTGTTGTTGCTGGTGATGTTCTAAATTTACATCTTATGATCTTCTATACAAATTTAGGAATAAACTAGTAAATCATCTGATTAGGAAAGTCATCTAAAAGTTAGGATTCTGCATTCTGTTGAAAAAGCAGTTTTGTGGCTCTCACTGGTTCTGTGAGAACATAGGAGCCAGTCTTTCACCCAACAGGACTTCATGAGGAGAGGAGGTACAGACAGAGGTGGAATAAAATTCAGAAGACAGGCTCACCAGCTGAAGCCCATGCAGGAGATGTGCCCCTGACATTAAAAAAAAAAACAAAAACAAAAAACAAACAAACAAACAAACCAAAAAACACAAACGAGATCATTCTTTGCAGAAGTACTAGAATACTTAATGTGTGGGTATAAAGGACGCCTATTCCAAGAACCAAAAGTTGTATACATCTGACTTCTGATTGGGAAGATATAGTGCAAAAAGAGAAGGAAATGAAGTTAGAGAGATAAGAAAGAAGCAATCAGAATGAGTTCTGAACTATAGTAAGACAATGAGATGCAATCTTGAAGGCAATATCAGTCAAGGGATATTATGCTCACTTATAGTTTACAAACTTTTTTGCTGTACTATAGAAAATGTATGGTGGTCAACATGGGGAGAAGAAGGCTAGTGTCATAGAGTCAGACTTAATTCATTTCCAATAATTCAAGGTTCCCACAGCTAAAAGAAGGGACAGGAGGAGGAAGAATAGGAGGAGAGGAAGAAAATGTTGATGTCTGAAATAAGGCTGAGTGGAGTAAAGCAAGGGAGTAATGCAGGAATGAGATATTTACAACATGGGGACAATTCCATATGGGCAATGAAAGAAAGCACTGTTAAAAGAGATGATTTGGGGGGGGGTGGTTGGTTGGTTGGTTGATTTGAGTTTGCCCAATTATCTCTTTTATGCTAAAAAAAACAAAAACAAAAACAAAGCATCTCTTTCCATAATGACAACATTCACTAAGATGATAAAACACAAGTATTTCATGAAAAAGTAGATGGATCTATAACACATTTGTGAAGCATACAATGGAGATATGAACTAGTCAAAAAATGTAGACGTAAAAATGTTAGCAGAAATCTGGGCTAGAGTTCCTTCCCTTCTGATGTGAGGTCATCAATGATATGATTTCAGCATCTAAAGTGACAAAGTGGGTAAGATCACTCAAACAAGCAAACTGACAGGACAAATGGTAAATCAGCCAAGCCCTTAAAGACAGTCTTTGAATAAGAGTAAGATGATCCCCAAAATTCATATCACCAGAAGTGTAGGAAGAAAGTCTGTTGAGTTTGGTGTCTTGGAACCAAGAACAGATAATCCTGGAAGAAAGAGACTAGTATCAATAAATTAAATATTTCAGGAAAGATAGTATTACAATTGAAAACATGGGCTTTGGAAAGCTTCAGTGGAGAAGTTTTTTGATGTAAGAATGCTCATCATGTTTAAGGAAGAAGTTGGGTGGATGTGATGATGTGGCATCATTTAATTCCTGAAGAAATTGAGATGTGGAGTTGGAAAGTTAGTGAAGTAATTTCTTTGGAGAATAAAATTTTATCTCACGTGCACACTCTTATAGGAAGATCCTGATATAAGTCAATGAGGTGAGACCCACAGAAAGTGACTGAAATGCAAGTATAATGCAGCAATACAATAAGATCTATTTCTTAATGTTTAGTACAAATGTTGAAGCATCCCCATCCCTGGTATTCCAGACTTGAGCTGACTCACCTTAATCATGACAGTCAGAATGATTTGATTACTACAACACAACATTTCAGTTACTCTAAATTTACATTTTAGTTTACATGTATTTGTCCAAGTGCCTTAACTAACATGGCAAGTGATTGCAAGGTCCTTAATATAGATTCATATATATGTATATGATATATATGATATATGATATGATGTATGTGATATATTATATATATGATAACAATTTTATTATGAGTAATATTATCTGGCAGTAATACTAATAATGGACTTTTTGTTTTTAAGTTTGTGCATTTTCATATAGCAAATTGGATTGCCCCACATTTGGTTGAAAAGACATTTACATATATCTCTTATATTTTGTTACAATTTAGACATAATTGTAATGGAAGTTTAGCTGGTTTAACTGCTACAGAGCTTCCTATTACAAGCTTGGGGTAATTGAGGAAGTGCTAAAAGCACTTTTGCTCATTTGTGTACTGTCACTGATTATTTGTGTCACACTTGGAGGCATTCAGAACACTGGCTTCCTCAAATAAATATTAAAACTATGCATATTAAACAAAAGAACGATTAAGCACTCAGGAACTCTGAGATGTAAGGCCAGCTGTTGTTCCTGATGGGATTACCTTTGACTAGCTATTATTCTTCTCTGTTCCTCAGGGTCTTGCTTATAAATTGGGTATGACCTTCCAGGTTCTTATCCTAAGTCTTATCCTAACTTATTGCAAGTTACTGAATAAATCCAGGAAAATAATCCTTAACCCCAGAAGCTAACGGAGCAATAGAAACTCAAGTGAGACTAGTAAAGATGAGAATCAACTGTAGTCCAATGACAGTGGGTTTGACTCAAAGTCATCGCTTTTTATCCAGAGATCATATAGCATGTCTTTTTGTCCGAGGCACACTAATGTCATGAAGGCCCTCCATCACCTTCCTTCTCGCGGCACACGGGACCACTCGGATGTTGCTTTCCTAACTATCATCAGTGTCTCCCTCAAGACTGTCATGTAGTTGTTTCTTTAAGCAGAAAATGTCCCAGCTGGGCAGGAACACAGTGTCTGTAATGGGTACGACAAGTGGCAAGGAACAAGGCTCTTTGATTACTTAGCTCCTTCATCTTGTCTTCCTCCCTCAGAAGTATATTTTCACAGCTACCACAGAGGCAGCCGAGTTTAAAAAGAAAAGAAAAAAGGAAAGTTGCAATCCACCCTAAGCCCTGCTATTTGTAATCAGTGTGTAGCTTCAGTGATGAAATTTGTGAGTAATTTACTTCCCACACTCCCCAGCAAAGCCCACTGGAGTGGGATCTAACGTTGCCACCCTGGACGCTAATGAAGGAGACCAGGCGGCAGTACTGCTTGCCTTTGGGGACTCATTTTTCACATCACCAAAAAGCAATTTCTGTCCTTTTCGGCCATCTGGTTGACTGGATTGTGAAGATGAAATTCTGTTCAAGGAGTGTTTTAAGAGGAGTCTGCTGGGATTCACATTCCTTTTCTGCTTTCACTTACTCGCATCTGTGCCTCGGTAGCTTACCTATAGATAAACCCTTCATAGGACACCCGTTCTTTATTATACAAAATGTTATTTCTAAAGTTTACTACACATCATGGTAGATATAAGTTTAGCTAAAGTTAACTTATTCAATTGTTAGTAGTAATGTTGATGGTAGCATTAAAAATAAATGCTGTGATATGGTTATAAAACGAGTTACTTAATACAATACCTATTAATTTAGTTCATGTCATTTAATTTGTTATACTATATGTAGGATATAGTATATGTAGAAGCTTTCTATTTTATTGATTATCTTATGCATTTTACATGTGGATACTACATTTTAATAGCACAAAGCTCTCATCTTACATTATCAATTGTTCCTTTCTTGGCATTTGGAGGCTGTATTATATTCTTCCATATATATGAAATAATGAATTTAAGTGATGGTGATAAGATTATTTATTGTAAAATTGTTAAGAATGTACATACTTTCTAATTTGTCCTGACCAGAAAGGATCTAATACAAGTTTCATTATACATAAATACTTCCTAAGCATTCAGCTGGCCATAGTGTGGGGTATGTTCTCCTTATAGATGCTTAAAGGCCTCTAGAGTGATTTGGAGAACAACTATCAAGTGTAGGAACTAACAGTATCCTGGCTACATAGCAAGAAATGTCAGACTTACTAATAACATCTGAAATGTACCTAACTTTGCTTGTGTAGCTCATCGCTGCAGTTTGCTTTTACTGGCATGATTATGATTACATATTCCACTTCCTTCCATCTACAGTTCCACCAAAGATCTCCAACATCTCCTCGGATGTCACTGTGAATGAGGGCAGCAATGTAACCCTGGTCTGCATGGCCAATGGGCGCCCTGAACCTGTTATCACCTGGAGACACCTTACACCACTTGGTAAGCAACTGGCTACATTCTAAGCACATAATATTTAAGATTCTATTGGCTCAAAAGGGCAAATGTGTATTCTTTTTATTGAAACTCAGAAAAACTACAGTTTAAATATTGTGTAGAGTTCCCATAATTTGGGCTTATATGTTCTCCTCTTTAAGTAACTTAGTAATCTATCTATCTATCTATCTATCTATCTATCTATCTGTCTGTCTGTCTGTCTGTCTGTCTGTCTATCTATCTATCTATCTATCTATCTATCTATCTATCTATCTATCTATCTATCTGTCTATCTCTATAATCTATCTACCATATGTATGAATAGGGATACATAAAATTGTCTTTCAAAATAGACTAACCCTCAAAGGAACAACTATAAGAACATTAAATATTACAGATACATACATATATTCAATTTATGTAACAATAACTACTAAAAAATAGACTATCAACTTGAGGGCATAGGGTATGGGACGGCTGAAGAGATGAATGAAAGGAGGAGAAGTGATATAATTTATTTCAATTAAGACATATTTTTAAAATAAAGTATACTTCTAAAATGTATAGTATTTTTGTGGTTCAGTGTATTTGGGAAATGTTTTATATATACCATTTTATACCTCTTTTAAAAGTCATTTTCAATCATAGTTTCCTATAGAGTTTCCTCCTTTGTGGTAACACCATGTGAAGAAATTTGGAACAAAAATATCTCTGCTTCCTAAGTGCAGCCTTGGCTTCTACCTCTGAGATGGTTGCCAGGAATGACACAGGCTGTGGGAGTATATCATTGAATCCAGATAATGATACCAATTCAGTTAAATTCATAATACGACTTCCTTACAATGTGCTCTGCACCCTTCCTGTCTATCCCTCTTCATACTACCATCATCTTTACTAGGACCTCGTACTACCATCATCATTTACTTTCCATGGACCTCATAGCTTGTGAACACATTTAAGCACTTTACCTGACTCATCAGGATTAGCTAGCTATATCCTCCCCATTCAAATTATGCTTTCTTCTATGCAAATCTATGTGTTTTCAAATACCACAATTTATATGTAATATACCTGCTCTTTAGTTATTCTAAAAAGAAGGTCTACCAAGTCAATTATAAATCAATTATACGTAGATTATTCTTAGAAAATAATTTATTTTGGCAAAGAGTCTCACCCTTTAACTGGCTTATATGTGATAGTCTCATATTTTTTCTATAAAAAATATCTAGACACTTAATTTCCAAGGTAACTGACTTTGGAATGAACACATATAAAACTAGGTATACAATGAGACTCATCCTGAGACCATGGTAGTATTTGATTACAGTATTTCTAAATATTTCTTCATTTTTGTGGAAAGATAATAGAGTATCTCCATTTGATATCATAGTCCAAACTAATTTTCAGGGAAAATTTAGCTCAACTTTGTAAAAATGCTCTTGTGTTTAGGCAAGTAGTCTTTTAAAGACCTCTATTCTCTTGAGAAAATGCTATTCAAACGTCATCTGTATTATGTATATTTCCCATCATTTATTTATAATATATGAGCATCATAAGAGGTACTTATTTGGGGGTATCAATATCAAACACATTCCCTCACTTAGACTCACTTTGAACCTCACATGGCAAGAACACACAGATAGTCATCTAGAACATGGCCTTTTGGAGGTTATACATCTTTTTCTAGAAATAAATAAATTCTTCAGAGTACTTTCTTCCTGGAAACCTCACATTATACACAACCTACTCTACCTACTTGATACGAAGTGTAACAATGTTGTCTTCGGTTACTGGCAATTTAGCTTTAAAATACTGTCCTGTATTCACATATTTTGAAAAAGACATCTAAAACTGTCGCACGCCCCCTTGACCAGCAAGGAAGACGCAACCACCAGTTCTTCTCTCAGCAGTTTTTTAAGGAACCTTGAACAATCTTCATTTCCCTCTTCATCTCCCCGGAGCCCTGGGATACAAACCCTTTTATACTCTTATCCACTCCAATCGCGGCAGGCCATGTCACCTCACCAGGTGTGCAGCCTCAGCCAACCAGAAGAGCGGGAACATATCACCACCAAATATGGACCTGTTTACCACAAGCTCCATAGCCAACAGGTGCCATCTTTTAAGGTGCGGCTTCGAGTAGCCCAGGGGAGGGGCTGTGGCCTCCTACATAAAACCACCATATTTACTATAATGCTGTAAAAAATGGATTCAAACCCTTCCATAGTTTTACTTTGGAAGGTCTCTTTTTGAAAGTTGACTCTTTGTTTTCAGTATCTCTACTTGTCTTTTCCAAAGCCATGGTTTGTTTCTTGCAAACAGACACAAAGAACTTATATAAATTATCACGAGCCCTTCATTGCATTGACAGTTGGTAGACTTGCCACCCAATTTATTACCAATCTGTTAAGAACATAAATTATTTTATATAAATTACAGATTCATAAAATTGATTTTCAACATTCTACTTAGGTGTTTATGCCCTCAAATTCATATACAAACCATACTCCTGTTTTCATGCGATTACTTTTAACTTGTCTCACCTTTTGTTATCAAATTTAAATTAATACAGATACTTTATTAATCTTGCAATATCATTCAAGGACCAAGTGGTAGATTAAAAAATGAAAAATGTAAGATTAAAGGAAGGAATTTATGTTCATGCTATGATCAATAGGGAACCATATTAAAAGACCCTCCTTCTTTTGGTGCAATTTTGAGTAGGAGATAGTATTTTCAGGGCAAATTGTTCACTTGAGCCTCCAAATACTCTCCTTTTTTGTCTCTGAATTTAGAAAAATTCTGAGATAGAGCCAAGCTGTCAAGATCTTTGCTACTTTGTTGGCATATTACATGTGACTATATCAAGTAGATGTTCATGAATAAAAGTACTTAGTTCACAAATCCTACCTAAAAATACATTAATTTTTCCTTTAGATTACAGTGCATTCACCTCTACTTGAGACCATAGCCAGAGACATAAGCAAAGCTTTACTGAAATCATGCTTAGTCCATAGGGTTTTGTATGAACCCTGAAAAGCATGCTTTCTGTGATGAGTCAATTAAAACAAAGAGCAGGGGACCAGTGGCATCTTCCATAGTAAAGACAGTATTTCATGTAATTCCAGGACTCTGGCTTCAAAACCAACTACAAAATTTTGATATATTCACAAAGATGCTCAGGAGTTAAATACCAAGGTTCAGCCCATTATAGCCTGTGGGCTTGGACCAGTCTTATACTCTCTGGCTGAGAGCAATAGTGGTGGTTTTGGCATTTCCTGAATAGTTACAAATAATCAAAGGAATCCTGAATTTTAAATGCAAAACAAATATATGAACTTCAGACTTGAGTACATATGCATAAAGTTTTGTGCAAACACTGCCATGCTGAATTACTTGCATTTGATCCATGGCTTCCTTTGATCTAAAATAACATACTTTGGTAACAACAACAAAAGTACTTAGTTCACAAAACCCAAAACACGTTATTTTTTTCCCTTAGATTACAATGTATATACCTCTGCTTAAGACTATAGCCAGAGACACAAGCAAAGATACACCAAAGTCATGTTTAGCCCACAGGGCTTTGTATGTATCCTGTGGTCAGGTATCTTATTTGTTCCTCTATTGGTGTATGTACAGACTTTCTCTCTGGATCAAATTGTATACTTGTGCACTCCAAACAGCTCCTTCCTGCATTTGCACACTCAATATAAAATCATTGTTCTCCTTACAATGGACACATATCACTCCCAAAGCTTGCTCTTTCATCTCTCACACAAAGCTTTAATAACCAAATACTCACTTGAACGAACACATCTTCCTACTGAAAGGAGTGAGAACTTGATTTCTCTCTCTCTCTCTCTCTCTCTCTCTCTCTCTCTCTCTCTCTGTGTGTGTGTGTGTGTGTGTGTGTGTGTGTGTGTGTGTGTGTGTGTCTGAAATTTGGAAAAGGGTCTTCCTTGCAGCCAATCCAGTGCTACCTTTTTGGGGGGACATCTGAGGAAGATACTTGCTCCCGGTGTGACAGCCGAGCTGCCTGCAAACCCTTGCCATGTTATAGTGAAAATCCAGCTAGCTTTGTTCAATTATTAATTGTGCCTTTCACAGTACAGAGTGGGACTGCCTTCCAGAGGAAATGTACCTGTGATTAGCTAGACCCCCACGGGAGACACAGAGACCTGAAAGCAGAAAATGCCATGCAGGGAATCACAAATGTCTGATTACTTGTCATTTGGTGCCGTGAAAAGGGAGCAAGGAAGGAAAAAAATGAATTGTGTAATTTTTGAAAAGAACATTATCTCAATTCATTTCTTGCATTTGAATATTTTGATTAGATTATTTCGTTTCTCCTCCTTTTGGTCCTCCCCCACTACTCCCAAGTATACTGCAAACATTTTAAAGATGGAAACTGGAAGTGTCGTGAACTTTCTATGTATTCAAAACCAAGACACCTCATTTGAAAAAGAGACCAATCTTAAAATCCTGAATCGTTAAGCTGATCTCATTTTTCAGTTATTTTATATCATCAAAATGAGTATCACATGTGGTTATTAAATGTGACCTATTTTCCCTCTTAATTAAGTTAGACTTTCATAGCCCTGTGGTTGCAGGGGATTGCTGCACCATAACATGTATTTTGTACAGCACTTTTGCTCCCCCTTCCCAATATGTGCCATGTTCATCATCACCATTGCGTGGCTCTGCTTCTGACTCTTCTATCTATCATGAGGAGACCTTTTTCTTAAATGTGCCTCATGTGGTATCAGGGGCACTTGCTCAAGTTTGCAGAAAGAGCTGATGTGTCTTATGTTTCTACAAAGGTTTTCACAGTCTCAGTAGCTTCTTCCCCCTAGAAAATTTCAAAAATTCCTCTGAGGATTTCAACCCGTAGGCTGAGATCAGCTCAGGATATACTATGTAATTTTCCTGATGAGCTAGAAGCAAAGTTTGACACCAATGGAAACAATAGAACTCTTACTTAAGAAATGTTTTGCTACATGGCTTTAGAAGAAACATAAAACATTAAACCAAGTCATTAAAGTCAAATTCCAGAAGCCCATAGTCCTAGTACTTCCTTTTTGAGATATTATGTTAGTTTAGTGAGACCTCATATTTAGCATAGAGAATATGTGTGATTTGTGGTTTAGATTTTATAAAACAATTTCTCTGAACCTTCATCCTTGGGATCTCCTCAAGGAAACTGGCAGCATACAGGTGTAGAAGAGTCAAGTCCATGAACTTTCTGGCTAAAGCCTGCTAATTCCACACTGACAATTCATAGCAGAATAGAGTTACAGCATAGTCTGCAAAGTGCTATTATACCTTGCATTATTTATAATTAATATTTCCATATTTCCTTTAAAAAATAAAGAAAAATAATGTTGGTTTTTTTTTTCAGTGTCTTACCAAAATATTGGTTTCTAGTTCTGTCTTCCATTAATACAGAACTGTGTTCAGATTCATCTTGCTCACCCACACACGACTTGCTCATTTGGTCAGAATTATTTCTAGAGTGCTCACTTGGATAAAACACACACACACACACACACACACACACACACACACACACACACATTGAAGTGTAAGGCAGACATGGTCCCTGAACAAATGAACCTTATAGTTCAACAAGAGAGTAGAGCATTAAACTAATAATTGCATGAATAACCCTTTAATTAGATTCATACATTGTAAAAGAAAATGATGGCATTCAATTAGACCATAAAACAGGGCCATATAGCAAAATCTGCAGAGCCAGCAAAGCTGCCCTGAGGGAAGATAATGCTGAGATTTCATAAATGAATAGTACATAAGTGAACAGAGGAAGAAAGAGTGTCTTAGCTATACAACACAGCACATCCAAAGTCTTGGCATGACACTGCATGCAGGAATTTGGATGAAGATATTTATGTGAAACCATAATGGTCATGCTACTTTTCATGCTTAAACCCCTTGATTTGAAGATACTCAATTGGAACTTGAATATGCTGTTTCTGACTCTGAAAAGGCAGGAAGAACATAAAGAAAATTTATACAATAAGTTTTTAGATCCTTATTTGTAAATGTGATATCCACCATCAATTGTTTATATTACATTACATAGTAATATACATGATCACATGTACACAAACAAATACACATACACACAGAAAGGGAGATTAGTTTAAAATAAAAAGATGG
Organism: Mus pahari; assembly: GCF_900095145.1. Classification (NCBI taxonomy): domain Eukaryota; kingdom Metazoa; phylum Chordata; class Mammalia; order Rodentia; family Muridae; genus Mus; species Mus pahari. Next base: position 36,799,611 of record NC_034601.1, read on the forward strand.
TTGATAGGTCTAGATAAACACATTGTATTTATATACTGGTATAAATTTTACTCTTATTCCCAGGAAACAAGTCCAAACTCATGGAATTGATAAGCATAAGGGTGGGCCAGATGATTAGTGTTAAGAGACGGTCGGTCATAGGGTCAGTGATATGATTCCGTGGGTAAAGATGTGTGCAATCAAGCCTGATGACCTGAAATCATCTATGTTATCCACACAATGGAGGAATGGAGAGCAGACTCCCACAAGGTTTATCTGATTTCCTTGTCCTCCCCAAGCCAAAATACTAAATGCATAGTGTAATATTTTTGAAGTATTCATTACAAGGTAGACACTATGAGAAAGATGCAAGTGATCCGACCTCCTTTTTTTTTTTTTTTTTTTTTTTTTTTATTTTGCCAGGGCAAGGATTAATTTGGGAGACTGTTTTGATTACTTTGTTAGTAACTGAATCCTTTCGTCTTTCCTGATGTCACTGTCAAAGTACAGTACAACCAATATTGTCTTTCCCCTGTATTCATTAATTTTCTCTTTGAATTCCTTGCAACTATTTATCAATATAAAACATCCAAATTAATATTCATTTTGATATCCAATATCCCAGGGCCTTTGGGATAAAATTCTAACCACTTAGCAAGACGTTAAAACCATTATCCAATTGATGATTGTACCTCTGAATCACAAAGCACTCAAATTTATGCGGTAGATTGTACGACTTACATGTAAGCATATTCCCTGTTCAGACTTCACTTGTCTCCTTACAGGAGTGCTCATTCCATATTCTTTACCCTTTTGCCAGCATAACATTTCAACATGACTCTTTCTCCAAGAACACAGTATCATACAAGTCATACAATCTCATTTCTGGTTATTTGTCTTTCTTTAGCTTACAAGACTATTGTTTTGGAAATGTGTGTGTGTGTGTGTGTGTGTGTGTGTGTGTGTCCACATTCCATGACATGCAAGTGAAGGTCAGAGGACAGTTTGTGAGAGTCGTTTATCTCTTTCCATAAGAGTTCTGGGGATCACATTCATAGCAGTAAGAGCCTTTACCTGGCAGCCATCTCAACAACCCTCCATTGTGAGATCTTAAAAAGTTTGGGAGCTATCCATTATCTATGTATCTATTCTCAAGATACTCAACAGTAGCAAATGACTGATATGCAACTGTAAACAATATGCGAGAATCACAAAACTACCCAAACTGATAATTTCATTAATTTCTTGCTGAAATGATTTTAGAAATTTCATGTAAGTTTTCTGCCTACATTCTACATGCATTCTTTTTGCTTTGAGTCACCCATGTACATGAATATGTCTGACTTGCCTCTTTACACCATTGGCTAGAAAAGGTGCTCTGAAGTAAATACCCTTTGATTATATTATTATTATTATTATTATTATTATTATTATTATTATTGATTTCTTTTTTTAAAATGTATGTGAGTGCACTATAACTGTCTTTAGGCACACCAGAAGAGAGAGACCATTGCAGATGGTTGTAAGCCACCATATGGTTGCTAGGAATTGAACTCAGGACCTCAAGAAGAGCAGTCAGTGCTCTTAACTGCTAAGTCATCTCTCTACCTTGCCCCCTTGATATTATTTATCACTCTTTTATGATCAGTGATTGCTGTTTTACTTCTCAGCAATGATCTTGGTCAGTAATTGTCTCAAACGCTCCTTTGCTTTTTCACCTTCTGTTTCCCTCACAAAAGGAAAGAGTTTTGCATCCTCACTTCCCATTTATGATAGCTGTCTCAAAAGGAATAAGTGATCAATAAATATCTGTAGGGTGAATGGGGGAAGTGCTTACTATGAGAAACATCAGACTCTTTTATTGTTCCCTGCTTAAAGTTGAGATTTTAAAGACAGCGTCCCTACACTATAGTTTTGCTACACTATATCTACCACTCTTTGAAACACAGGCCCTTCCTTACCTTTCCCCACTGTGGCATTTCTACCTCAGGTTTTTAATGGCTGAGAGATGACTTTTTCCTTTGTTGACAAAGATGTCAACACTGCTACTCCAGTGAACTGTACTGTATTGCAGGTGGGGTGGAGCAAGCTTCAAGGCCGAAAACAAGCTGATGATCAAAATTACCTAGGGTAGAAAGAATTGCCTCCTCCTATGACTTAATCTCCTGTGATACCTAGGGTCCTGTGCAAGGGAAGCTCCTGTGAATCTGGTGATGGCCGACTGATCAGCATGAACATCTCAAACACAGGAGTGCTAATACTGTAAGAGATGTATATGGATCTTTAAAGCATTTGGGAAATATCTTGAGAAAATGATTAAAATGTGAATTCAGGTACAGTGAACCTGAGCTGGGCTTGAAATCCTGTGTCTAAGAATGAGCACAACACAGGCAGAGCTGCTGGAACATCATTCAAAGTCTTATGACAAAGGAGGTTAAAGGGTACTGTGGCATATAAAGGGGCTACTGAGGTATATAAATAGCCTAGTAAAAGGGACACCTAGAAAGGATACACACAAAAAAATTGACTCAATATTGTTAAAATGCCTCTTATTTTTAACTTTTTGTTTCAACCAAGACACTGAGGGGATGGTATATAAAAATATTTTAAAATGTAGTTTTGAGAAATAGGATTATTTCTGTCTTTTAGAGTTAGATACTGGTCATTAGACTCGACATCACCTTGGAGTTTTGTAGAAAACATGATAGGAATGAAATAATATTGGGTCTTAGCACAGACTACCCCAGTCTGAATCTGCAGCCCATCAAAAGCCCCAGGTGGTTTAATTGAATATTTAACTTTGCAAAGCCCTGGGCTAGAGGAAAAGAATCTTCCAATTCAGATGAAGCTGCTTCCTAAGCATCTAAACTGTAGAAATTCACACCCTGCTTGCACTTTCCTACTGAAGACATCCCAACTGGATCTTCACCCCCTTTCCAAATCCATCACTACAGGGGTAGAGAAGAAGAAGAAGAAGAAAGATTGCTGCAGGGTATGATACTATGTCACTTAGTGTTTGTCACCGGGACTATTATCCTCTAATGTTCTACTTGCTACATCAGACGCTGCTGCTAAATATTGCAGGGGAAAAATTAGTCTAGTGTATGAGGAAATGCAGTCTGAATGACAGTAGCCACTTTTCTCATCATCTTTTATAATAGCTTTATCTGCAAAATGTAGACAGTAACGTGTGGCCTGCCCACCTCACATGGCTGCTTGGAGGGATCAAAAGAGACAATGAATATGAAAGGAGCCTGAAAAATGGAAAGTTCTCCACAGATATAAAAGATTGAAAGGGGGCATGATGCAGTAGAGAAGGGACAAAATTTGAATTCTGAGAGGCCGAGTTCAAGTCCCTGCTACCTGTAACTTACTTTCATGGCTAGAGGAGGGAACTTTAGATGGCCTATGTCTCATCTCCAAAATATGAATAGCAGTTCACCTATCAGGATTCTTCTGTTGCTCCAAGTGCAATAATGTACACCAAGGTGATTTATTAATGATAAAAAAAGCATTATTTAACTACTTTCTATTATTACCATCATTGTAGATGCTACAGAGTAAATTATAGACCTAAATTGCTGTGGTTATCTAGTTAGACTGTAAGAAGAACTAACCTCAAAATTTTGGTTCACCTAGTTGATGATTTAAGGAATGAAACCAGAGTCTCTCAAAATCTATAGCAGAATTCTTTCTTTCTTTTTTTTTTTTAAGATTTATTTAATTTGTTTGGACACACCAGAAGAAGGCATCAGATTCCATTACAGATGGTTGTGAGCCACCATGTAGGTGCTGGGAATTGAACTCAGGACCTCTGGAAGAGCAATCATTACTCTTAACCCCTGAGCCATCTCTCCAGCTCCCTACAGCAGAATTCTCAACAGGACAGTTCCAATACCACCATCAGCAAGGAAGAACTTGCTAGATGTGTGTGTTATTAAACCCCATTCCAGATTCACCCAAATCAGAAAGTCTAGGTGTGAGGCCCAACCATGTGGCCATTAATAAGCTCTCCGGGTACTTTCAATACACGATGAACTTGGAAGAGCCTGCCTCTAAAGACAAGTCATCTTTCTGTTATAGTGAAGGCCATGAGATGTCTCTACCAAGCATCGAGCTACTGTGATTTTTGTGTTTCCGTGGCTGTGTTGGTGAGCGCATACACATACATACATAAAACTACGTGGTATGTAAATTCCCTGTCATATTTCTATTACCTTAGATGGGGAGGTTTGCAAGTAACACTGCATAGAATTTCCTACTTTGTCTTTTTCTATCTACACTCTAATGATGTTTGAGGCTAACATATCACTTAAAATGTGCACACATTTCTGAAATCCTCATCATGCGCTTGGCATATTCATTTGCAAGTCTCTCAGTATACTGAAGCTACAATTCATCCCAATAAAACTGAGAAATTTCAGCAGGTAACTCAGATTGGGTCACAGCTGCACACAAAGACATGCCAGGAAAAGTAATCTCTGTCATTTGAGATGGAGTGAGAAACCACCTCCATTACTAGAGAGACAGACAGACAGACAGACAGACAGACAGACAGAGGAGGGAGAAGAAGGAAAAAGAAGTCCCTTGTCACTTCTTTGTGTGACTCTAACTTCTCCTTAGTCAACCAAGACTCGAATCAGGAATTTTTTTGCAGGTGGTCAACAATTTAAAAACATGAGGAGCCATGAGAAGTCACACCTTTGTTAAACTGTGACTTTATCTTCTGTGGACTGAAGTGTTAAAATCTGATGAAGGAAAGAGCTTACAAAAATCCTTTAATAATTCAATGTGCAAATATCAATGCAAATCAGATCTAATTCTTCAAGGTATTCTAATAATAAAAGCTGAAATGTCAGTCTTTGAATGACATCATTCTTTATAAAATGAGTGTGTGTGTGTGAGTGTGTGTCCTGGTCACTAAGGCTTTCAGCTGTTGATAATATGTGGCAGAGAAAGCCAGGTAAGAAAATCATGACAGTGACTTGGACTTCAGAGAGCAATCCAAGAGATGTGCCTAAGAACTCCACACTTCTTCACTTCCTAAAACAGGAAACCTGTTTGAAACTTCAAGAATATTACATATTCCCAACTTTTACCTTATAGCAAAAGTCACTCCAGTGATGACGGATGAACTTGAGGATCTAGCAGCCTGTCACTTGAGGTCAATTGCTATAGACACAGAAGTATGCATGGGCAACTTAAGTCATTGGAATGTTAAACAGGTAACTTTGGGAGCCATCTAGAAGAAGACAGATTCACACTGTCACATCATTACCAAAAAAAAAAAAAAAAAAAAAAGGAGAAATAGACATTTTCAGTTTTTTACATTAAAATAATTGTAACAACTATACTTACTTCCATATACTAATTATCATAAACCACCTAATTAAAAGAAATGAAGTAATTCCATTTATTTAAGAATAAAGTCATCATAGCATTTCCTATCTGGGGCTGCCTTAATAAAATACTACAGAAACAGTAAAAATGCATGATCAATTGCCACCCTGGTTGGAATTTGGTAGGAGTAATTTTGCTGGTTTGTCATCTTTCTAGAAGCCTAATGACAGTATTTTTTTTTTTTAACTTGAGAGACACTAAACAAAGACTAAAGTCTGAGACATCTCTTTTTAAAGGGCAATAATTCCTCTGCAAGGTCCTCGCATTCACCCTCATTCCTCTAAAAAAGGTCCTACTTACTGCTATCCCACTGGGCATTAGCGATTCAACATATGGCCTTGTTGAGAACAATATTTAGTTCATGACAGATATCTGCTTTCATGGTGGTAACCACTTTATCTTCTTGCTCATCTGGCTCTCTTGGAGCTTGGTGTCCCACATCCACAATGTCATGTTTCCTTGGAACTGAATATATTCTGGAGACAAATCTTCTCCTAATCTCAGAATAATTAGTCTTAATGAGGAAACTAAGTGAGAAGGGACTTAGCACCCTATTGCTTGTTGCCTTCCTGGGTCCAGCTGTCCCATCAATAAGGCTAATCAAGAATAACTTTTCCATAATTTCAAAGAACCCAAAGCACATTGAATTATCCTTGCAACACACCAAGGCCAGAGCTAAGGAAAAAAATATGTTTTGCATGTGTGTAAATAGCTATAACATTCTCCCCTTTGGCAATGCTGATACTGATTACTGCAAGAGGAGATAATTCCCCCCCGGGAACATTTCAGCATTCTAAGTTCTCCACAGTAGGCTGACTCAGCTGCTGTGTGTCAGAGTAGATCTGAGCCTCTGCTGAGCCAGAGTGCAATGTCGCTAAGCCTTTGAGGATGTACGTGAATCTTCACTGTGCACCGCTCCTAGTCAACGGCATGGTTCTGCCAAGGAAGTGTCTGGCAGGAGGGATGCTCATCATATTCTATCTGGCTGTGTGAGAGCTGGGTGACTGGTGATGGAGGAGTGATAAAGGATTGCTTACTGCCGGCTGCCTGTCAGTACTGCATCTTGTTCCTGGCCTGACCTTTATAGTGACTGGGGAGTAAGAGGTAGTTTAGCAGATCCTGAAAATCTGTTGTAACCTGTTTTCTAACATGGAGCCATTCAGAATTCAAACCATTCAAAAACAGCTCAACTGCCTTTGCTGACCATGATGGAATGTCATACCATCCACGGTGATGTACATCCATAATGCCTGATAGTGGTAGGAGATAGAAGCCAACTATCTCAGAGATATTTCTCAAAATCTTGTAACTCAGTCCCAACCCAAGCATAATGTTCTATAAACAACCAACCATGAGTCACATATCAGGACCAGAGATCAATGACAAGAATAGTCCTTTGGTTTGATAAAGGACAAAATAAAACCATCATGTACCAGTAGACTATTTAGGTACATTTTTCTCCTAGTTGATAATTTGCAAGAAACAAATATACAGCTAGACATGGTTGCAAATACCCTTAATTTCAGCATGTGGGAGGCAGAGGTAGGCAAGTTTCTGCAAGTTGCAGAAAAGTCAGGGAGACATAGTGAGACCCTATCTCAATATGTGAAAAAATATACAATAAATGGTATAAACATAGGTATATAAACATATAACACATACATGTACATACAGTTACTTAGATTATATATGTCTGGCATTATTTTCATGAATTTGATGAAAATGTAGCTTTTTTTTCAAACTGTAGAAATGATAAATATTGAACCATGATACAATATCTCTTGGCATTGTTTGAATTTTTCACCCTGAAAACACAACAATTCTAAGTGTTTATTCTATTCCTGTGCTTGAAAGAAAATGCTTTGAGATCATGCTCCTCAGTGTATTGAAACCTTGAATGGCAAATGGAAGTTTTCAGTTTTTCAAAATAAATACTGTAATAACTTAGGATGCCTCAGTTTAGATTTGGGAGAAAGTAAAGTAACAAGACTTCATCCACAGACCTAATTGCTGTGATCAATCATATAGCTCTCTGTAACAATGTTCATCAAATTATTTTGATATCTTCTCTGTCGGAATAACATGCATATAACGAGTGCTAGAGCTTTTGCAACAAACTACCAGAGGTTTATGGGTCAAACAATAAAAAAAATGCATTCTCTAAATATTCCAGAGGTCGTAAATGTATGGAGAAGAATTTAAAAGGGTCACACTCCAGGTCCTAGGAGAGGTGCCTCTCGTGACCTACCTTCCTTAGCATGTAATGTCTTGCCTCTCATGACCTACCTTCCTTAGCATGTAATGTCTTCCATCAAGCTTCTGCTTCTATCTTCTTTCAGCCTTCCATTCCATGTCCCTTTCACTGCATGTCTAATTCCTTCCCTTTGTTGTATTTATATAACAATCATCGCATGCAGAGCCTATGTAGAAATCTTAAAGGTGTCAAAATAAGGCGTTCCCCATTACTGTTGTGTGAATTAAAGACATTGCTTATGAAACATTTTACCCGCTTTTGTAAATTCTCAATAAGTGTAGTTCTTCTTGATGGTAATGCATTAAAATTTCCAACAGGAAAATGTGTGATCTGTATGTAATAGCACTGGCACAGAAGGTGCCATGTCTACAGGAAGAACCAAAACTAAGCACTTGTGTTGTTGTCTTGCTCTTCACCTCAGGGCTTTTGTGGTAAGCAAACGTGTCTTCATTCTCACCAATGATGAACGCGGTAATTGACAAACCTTGTTTTTTTTTTTAAGTTTTGTTTGTACTATACGTGCCAGGTGTCCTATTTAAATCCTAATGGTTTTTCAAACAGAAATGTGTGTGCAGCCCCAAAGCACATCATACAAAAATAAAAAAAAAAATAAAAAATAAAATCAACATACTCCAGGAGCCTGCTGACAAACTGAGTAGAGGGTTAACAGTTGGCAGACATGGGTCAGGAGCTGAGAAACAGACTCTGTTCTGACTCCCCCTGAAGGTAGTTTCTTCCCATCTGGAGGCTTCCTCCTCACAGCTGGAGCCTGCACCCCTAGGGCAAGCTCTATTGCGCAATTTAGTCTTGCTTTTCTCTCCTGCTTGTTCTCCTGCTCCTTCTGTGGTGTAGGCAGGGCACCTGAAGGAGCCTGGTGGGTCCAGGAAGAGGACCTGGTCAGTGCATTTGGAGGTCTGTCAGATGGCCTCCAGCATTTTGTTCATCCTGGCTTTCTGGCTCATTTCCTCTGCCTAAACTTCTAAGTTCTCTGATGTCTGGCATTGGGAGAATAGTCTCCACTATTTACTTTCTATTCATATTCTTACTCCACATTCTTTCAATCTTTAAGTTGAACCTATGAAAAACAGAAGCCTGGCTATCCCTCAATTCGGGCAAAACGGCTACAGAGCTGCGCAGTGCCCTGTTGCAGTGATTATTTAATCTCAATAGGAGGCTTCTACCATGCCTTCGGTCTTTCAGCTCCCAGATAAAAGACAAAAAGCTTTTATGTTTAAGATAAGCCTTATGCACTAGAGTGGGGCAGATATCTACCCTCTAAGCTATTAGGATCTATTTTCCTAGTTTTAACCCCAAGTTATAGCTTGCACTGTTCCATCTGGGAAGCTCTTAACTCCAACTGGCCGGCCTTGGTGGCCATGTTTTCACAATTCATCTACCCCATGATATCTTGTGTTCTTTTCTCTCTACTTCCTGTGGTCTCTGCCTCAGAGCCCAAGCCTGGAAACTTAAACCCCACTTTATGTCTCTTCTGCTATAGGCATCTTTATTCACCAACCGGGGATAACTTGGACAAGGTTACCTAGCATCATTTTCATTTTGGTCTACATTTGAACCTTCACATCCCTGGGGGCAACCATAGTCTATATTTAGCATTATAATACATAGCAACAGACAAAACCTCAACAGTCCCCCACTGGTTGGCACAGAGTCAAGTAGAAGTCCATATGATTATTCCTTTGACCTCATAGGGCTCCATAATTTATAATTCAGCATCACCTTATGCACTATGTGGATATAGTTTTAAAATAATCAAAGTCAAAAAGAAAAAAGAGAGATGGAGAACTTATTTTAAAAAGTTGTCGATGAGGAGAATGTGATAGATGCAATGGATCCCTAGAGATGTCTACAGTCTAATTCTTAAGATCAATGAATATTTATGCATATATGGGAAGTAGATTTGTATATAAATTCTTAATATGGAAAGTTCATTCTAGATTATATGAATAAAGTTTAATAAAGTCACACAGGTTCATATAAGACATATACAAGATGGCCATATCAAGGCAGAAGATGAGAAGTAGGTGTCTTGTTATCCAAGAGCTTTAGAGATTCTACAGATGTGGGGCTGCAAACTGGCAGCAGCTGGCAGCTTCCTGAAGTCAGAAAAGATGAGGAAACAAATTCTTTCCTGATTTTCTTCAAAATGAGCTAAGATCCCTGGCACCTTTGATCTTAGTTCAACAAGAGCCCCATGTGGGCTGTTTAATCTGTAGAATTTTAAGACAATAACTCTTATTAATATAACCCACTATATTACGATGACCTGTTACAGCAACACAAAGCTAATGTGCTGCCTGACTTTTTGGAGTTGATCACAGCCGGACAGTATTGGAAAATCATGTTGAGCGTTTTAGGCAGGAACAAAAGGTTACTGAGCATACCTCTATAGAGGGGCTTCTTTGGGAATAATGAGAAGTAACAAGGAGCTGAAGTGCCTGATCAATGATGTCAGCGTATTTTATTCTGATGATTGATACTCAAAGCATTGTATTGTGATCAAATGTAATGAAAATTATACCAAAAGAAGCTTTCATTTCTTTCCTTTTAAAAATTTTGCCCTTTGATTTTTCTGATCCAAGATGTACTCAGGAAGTGACACTGCCTTTGGGGTAATTGTTGGGAACGTCAACTACCACCTGTTCACCATAGCCGACAGTACCTCTAGTAATAGTCTTACCAGGTGATGCGCAGTAGAAAAGCCATCACTTTCTGTGGCGTGCTGCCTTCGCTGTGTCTGTCAAACTTTGGGAAAGCTGCGAATTGCTTTAGAATTAAAATTTCACCACTTCAGGTATTTGCCTTAAAAGTTCAGAGAAAGAACTCGTGAGCAACATAAGAGAGGCCTCAGGGTTTCTGTTAAATGAGACTCCTAAATACTGAGCTGAAAAAAAAAAAACACTGTCATTGGCCTTAACAAAAAACAAGACTTTTTTGGTTTGGGCATCAGTCAGTGAACACACCCAAATGTTAGCATGATAAACGTGTAAAATAGTAGTTCTCGACCTGTGTATCATAACCCCTGGGGGTTGAGGGTGGGTCAAAGGACCCTTTTAAAGGGGTTATACATTAGATATCCTGCATACCAGATATTCACATTACAATTTTAACAGTAGCAAAATTAGTTATGAAGTAGCAACATAAATTGTGTTAAAGGGTCTCAGCCTTAGGAAGGTTAAGAACCACTGTTGTAAAAGATGCATTGTTTGTTTTTTTTTCCCAACACTTGATGTAAGATCCTTGTGGGAAGAGGCAGCATCCATTTACACAAGCCCCTGCCTTTTCCCTATATATAGCTACACCCTCATTGACAAGAATAGGTTTAAAGTCATATCTGCATGAGGAAGGCAAATGGTAGCTGACAGTGTCTCAGCCATTGGCTTTCAATACGCTTTTCTACAATGTTGCTTTGCCCAACTACCCAAGAGCTTGATAGAGTGGATATCAAGTGCTGGATACAGGATCATACCTGAGTCCCACAAACCAGGAGAGAATCCCGAATCCAGCACCCCAGCCTACCCACATACTGCCTAACAGTGTATGTTTTTTTTTGTTGTTGTTGTTTTTTTTCTGAACCTTCATCTCTCAAGTGTCTTCATGGAGAAAATAAAAGCCTTAAGGAACATAACATTCCCGTGAAAGTGTCATGCAAATTAAATGAAATGGTCCCTACAGTGTGATCTTTAGCATGGGGCCTTGTAATTACTGAAGATCCTGGGTGTCACAGATTATTGTCCTTCTTAACAGATAGAGAATAAAAATGAACTTCAGAGGGGAAACGTGACTAATACAAAGTCCTTAATACCAAGTGGGAAAGTGTCACTAAAATCCTCCCTGCTTCCCTCTATTTTGTGTAAGGATAAGAGTTTGGAATTCATTTTGATATATCTTCTTTATTCTTTTCTATCTCTTCACCTCACACTCATGGACAACACACACACACACACACACACACACATACATACACCCACACACACCCACACACACCACATACATTCACACAAACACACACTCACACTCAACATACACACACACACACACACACACACACATGCACACGCATGTGCACACGCACACACATACAGACCTGCTTGGCTCCCCCTTGCTGAGAAGCACAGGGAACCACATGTTCCTGTCAAGAACCTGCTAATGGCAGACAACAGCTGTGCAGTGACAGAAGCTGTGTGCTTCAGGGGCCAATCCCCTACTGAGAGGAGTAACTTCACATTCAGCCCTGAACAGGCATTCAGCTCCGTCCTCCTGTGTGAGCCTGTGGTGGTTCTGCCTGCAAATCACTGGGCTCATAACAGGGCATCGTTTATCTGTCCTTTCTCAACCTGCTAAGTCCACAAGCCTGTTGGAAGAAGCAGTTCCCCAAATTACTTCCAGGCTTCTAAGAAGACAGGTTGTCCCAACACTTCCATGGATGAGAGCATGTCAAATCTTGCCAAAAAGCTTTACAGGTTTGAATCACTTTGCTTCTCCACCAACTTGTCTGTAAATCAGCCTCTCTTGCTTATGATATGATTAGGTCCACATACTGGGCTAAGTACACTGTATCAGCTGTCTGCAGGAGCTGCCGAAGTAGCTACTTTGTGATGCAGGTGTGAAGGCAAAGAGAATTTGATGAGCAAACCATCCAGGGCCCTTCAGGGTGAGAAAGCAGCAAGTCTGAGGTAGCCAGACAAGAGTCTGATAAAAGAAAAGGGATGGACATGCACTGCCACTTGATTTCCCAAAATCTCCTTACAACGGGGCAACAATACTAATACATGTAAAAATGCTCACATGTCAAATCCTGCCCCTTGTGATCTGGAAGATTTCTTTCGCTGAATAAGCCTTCGGAGAGCCCTCCATGCAGAGGATGATCTCAAAGGCCCATCACTGTTTCCCACACCCGAATACTGGCATCTCTGTGGAAGGGATTTGTTTTGTATTTTCAGTGCTAACACACTGAGCAGCCACAGTGCTTGGTAATTGGGTTTTAAGTGTTCCTTTGCTTTAAAAAATTGATGCTTTGGGTCTTCAGTTCTTCCTCCCTGGAGGAATGTCGATCTTTTTTTTTTTTTTTTTTTTTTTTTTTTTTTTTTTTTTTTTTTTTTTTGAAGGGTGACTTTCTCATATCCTGTGAGAATTAAAGGACAAAGTTGCAATCCCTAGCTCTGTAATGACTCTTACAGGAGAAACGGGTGTTACCTTTGCAAACAGTCTGTTGGAGAAGAAACTAAACTGAGGAACAAGACGAAGGTTCCAGTTCTGATTCTCTCCCTGATCATGTATCTGTAGGACCTAGGACAGATTTCTCAAAACATCCAGTTCCAGCTAAATAAAACAGAAACCAAACTAGGCTTGTACTCCTTTCTTTTTTTTTTTTTCTTTTCGTTTTTTGTTTGTGTGGTTTTGTTTTGATGTTGTTGTTTGCTTGCTTGCTTGCTTGCTTGCTTGCTTGCTTATTTTTCCTTGAGAGAGGATTTCTTTTTTGTAGCTTTGGTTGTCCTAGAACTAGCTCTGTAGATCAGGCTGGTCTCAAATGCAGAGATTCGTCTGCCTCTGCCTCCCAACCTTGGATTAAAGGCATTAGGCTTGCATTTCCTACAGAGAGAGCAGTCAGCTGGATGTCTTACTAAAGTATGAGTTCCTATTCAGTGTTATGGAATGGGAGGTTATGCTCCCCTATGATGGCAATGCTGATGGTCTATGCCACCTTGTGAGTAAGCAGCCACTTTGTTTTTCACAGTGTCATGTAGTGAGTGGGTGAGACTTATGAGGGCACCACCATTTTATTTGCTGGATCCATTGTATCATCATTTTTGCTTCTAAAAATTTTTTTGAGTCCTGGAATCCCACCCTCTTGCCTATGATGCTCCAGCAACCCCCCAACAGGCAACAGCAACAGCTTCTACCTTCTGCCCACACTGGTTCCACACCCATTCATCACAGTGCCTTTCTGAAACACTCCACACTGTTCCTCAGACCCCATTAACACTCTGTAATGGCTTCCAGCATCTCACTGGAAAGGCTCCAGGGATTATTTTGGACCAAAGTAATTTATCCATTCTCTATTCTTCCCTTCTTGTATCATTCTCTCTCTCTCTGTCTCTCTCTCTGTCTCTCTCTCTGTCTCTCTCTCTCTGTCTCTCTCTGTCTCTCTCTGTCTCTCTCTGTCTCTCTCTGTCTCTCTCTGTCTCTCTCT
>NC_034601.1:36813977-36830683 GCF_900095145.1 Mus pahari
CTCTCCCTCTCCCTCTCCCTCTCCCTCTCTCCCTCTCTCCCTTTCTCCCTCTTCCCCCTTTATCTCTCTCTGTCTTTCTTTCTGTCTTTACTACCCTCTCAACTCCCCTCCCCATGTCCTGAATAAACTCTATTCTATACTATACTGTCCTGTGGCTGGTACCTCAGAGGGGGAAGGGATGCCTCAGCATGGGCCTGAAGAGGCACCCCCTTCCCCTACACCTGACCACACCTCCACCACACATATCCCTGGTTTATCTTTCTTTTTAATAAAACACAGCAGTAATACTCAGCTTTGCAAAGCCCCTGCCTATCTCAGAGTACTTGTCCTACATCTCCTTTGCTTTCTGTGCTCAATGTTTCCTGTGGCATAACCCACTAGATAAAGACACACCCACCCATGCTTGCACACAGGTACACATCTCATTTTCATTATTAATATCTCGGGGGTTCAAGTATTCTACAGAACACTGTCCCTGGTCACCTTCATTCAGTCTCTAACTCTCCTCATCCACCATGCTATTTTATTTCCTTACAGTGATGACACTCTTTGGAAGTTTATTGTGTGCTAATTTATGGCCTTTTTATCTGTAGCCTTACAGAAGAATGTACCTCCCACAATCTCATGATGGAATGTACTTTGTGCATCGTATTTATAGTCACACCCTTAGTGACACCGCTAGAATGGTGAGCATGATGTGTTCCCTGTTCAGAAATAAATTAAATGGATGAACAGCCCTGGAAACCACTGGACTATGGATGCTTAAATGTAGAAATTAATCCTTACCTCAGAGTTACTAAAACAGTCTCCTGGGTAGAGTCTAATAGTCTCTGCTTTGATACATTTTCCTTGCTATTTCTACACACAGTAACGCGTGATTACCGCTAGGCTGGCTGAGGCACATCTAACCCCCATGTCTCTTGTCTGCTCATTCCTCAGGCTGTATGTTGCTCTTGTCAAAATACCGGCTTCCTTTTTGTCCCACAGTGAGAAAGGACAGGAGTTGTGGTTTGGTTTAATCTCTGTGGAAAAAGAAAGAATAGGAAGGAAGGCCTAGATACAGGTGTGACCTGGCTTCATCTCCACAGGACATAGGTCGATACTGATGCAGGCCAACACATCGTTGGATGACAGCAGGGCCGCATATCAGAGGCTGCCATCTGAATCATATTGAATATGTGTGGTCTCTTTGTTTTCCCTAAAAATTGAAGAGAGCTTGAGGCGATGAGAGTAAATGACCTTTCCAGAGCAAATAGTAATAAAATGAGAAATGAATAAATGATAAGCACAAATTATATGAATTTAACCTCAAATAATGAATTTCATGAGGATTTAATTTTTCCACAAATAGCCAAAATAGCCATGCCAGTGGCTATGAAATCACAGTTCACAAAAACTCTACATTAGTACCATGCAAGGGCTAACGAACCATGTATTTCCCATCTTGAGTTGACAACTTTCTTCTATGTGTGAGAAAGATGTCACATTTATCCCTGTTACAGCCAGTCTTAGTAGATCTATTTTATTGTTGAAATCTTATACTAAGACAAGGATCTTGAAATTCTTGTTCTAATAGACCAAACAAAACCCCAACACTATAGAACTATATTGAGTTTAAAAATGGCAGGCTGATTTTTGCAGTTTAGTTCACAATTTAAATTCAGCTTTAGATATTATTCTATTATCATCAACTCATAGCACATTGAAGGGATTTAACATGTGATCATTAGTATTACTGCTATTCTGTGGTTTTGTAATTTAAAATAAGTTTAGTTCATTATTATAAGCAAATCTGACTGCCATCTTCTGTTCCAGGTACCCAACATAGCTTTAGTCCTTAACTAGTATTGTTATGTAATTTCATCAGTTATAAATACACTTTACCATAATTCCAATCAGAGATTTCACATAGTTATTGCTAACTTGGCTTTCATAGATAAGTTGCTCTGATTTAAAGTTTATTTTATTGTATCACTTTAACTAATTAGGTGGGAATCACAGTCACTTCACCCCAGGTATGTGTTTATCTAAGGTTCAAAATATTAATATATTGTGTCTTTAGTCAAGCGTTTTCTGGTGATTATTCATATGTCTTTAGAAAAAAAAACTATAAATCCTGTAGCTATAGTACGGTATTTTTTAGTTAGAGAAGGTACTAATGGTCTGTGGTATGAAACAATTCTCACATCAACAGCAGCAAATTCTACCCAGGTTGCTGCGTTCTTGGGATAAGCAATGAACTAGATCCAGTGTGGCATGGGAAAGGATGGACACTAGATTAAGCAAAAGGAGAAAGACATGGGGGAGGGGCCAGTGCTTCAGGATAAGAAGCTGGAGGTGAGGTGTGATGGAGCTCTGGAAGACACAAGGCTATTGATCATGTTTATCATTAATCACTTGTTGTTGCCAGGGACAATAGCATTTTACACTAGATACACACACATACTCTCTCAAGGTACATGTCCCTGGCCCCTGAACAGTCTTCATTCCTTTTAAAACAGGATTATGTAAAAGTCCCTAACAAATTCTGTGTGGGGGAAATTAATAGTCGTCAACTAGCAAGAGTATAGATGGGAGAGGTGCAGTGTAAGGAAACTTCTAAAAGATGCTTACCTGAAACTTTGTTCTCATTGTCTTCTGAAAACATGGCATGCCCGGTCACCTATACTCTCACAGCCGTATCTAACCTGGTACATCTGCTGAAGAGGGATGTGAAATAAAACTGTTCTCTAGTAAGCCATCATCCTGGAAACCCACACCAAGCACCTGTCACCAACTGAGTCTCAACTCATGAACAATGCGAAGAAAATTGCTGAAATTGGCATTACGTTTTTGCAGAACTAAACTAAGGATAATAAAGGCAAAGATCACTTCTAGCCAAATTTCTTTTTGAATCCTAGTATAAATCACAATTCTCAAAATGAGGATTTTTATATTAATGATACTACATAGAAATTGTTTCTCTTATCCACCAACACCACAAGACATCCCACTAATGACTTACTTCCTCCAAAAATAGGGCCACATGTTAGTGGGTAGACATGGGCACTCTTAATCATTTCTCAAGTGCATGATACATCAGTTACAAACAATGACTAAGAAAACATTAGCAGAAGGTAAAAGCAATGACAAAGGTAAAGAAAATTTCTTTTATAAACAAAGTTTTCTGGCCATGAGATCGCATGCCCCATGAGTTTCTGAATAAAGCCATGGTTTGGAGGATGTTGGTCACTTCACCATCATAACCTGTCTCTAGTGCCACTCCTGACTTTTGGGAGTGGTGACTTTTTCATTGTCTTTGAGTCACTGTTCACAAATACACAGACAACAGACTCAAAAAATTCCATTGCCCACTTTTGCTGAGCCTGGCTCCTTTTTTAATCTATTCCCACGAGATCAGGAGATCTGGGTAACTGATGTCATCTTCCTGTCCAGGAAGCCCTTGTCTCCTCACCTTCCCCATTGCTGCAATTATGCATTGGCTCTTGCTATGTACAATGGCATATTCGTGTTGGGGAAAGCTGTCACACTTTTTTTTTTGTCCCAGGTCTACCATAAGAAAGGTATGACTTGACCCACATGGAAGACAGGTTCTTTTTTTTTCCAAAGAGTGCATACTGATGCTATACAATACCACTTTTTCAGTGTAACAAATGTTTGCTGAGATAAATCAACCTTCATAACTCGATTCATTTGTTTTATATCTATATACAACAAATATATAGAGATACAAAACAAATATATCTATATATAATTATATATATAATTCGACAAGCAGCTGACAAGGAGAAGGCCTATAAAGATATAAGAGCAACATTGTTGTTTCACGTTTAATGCGGATATCTTATTTTTTCCCCTTTTAGGTTGTTTTTAAAGAAAAATATACCATATCACAACAATTGTAATTTTCAAGGAAAAGGGCCAAAAGCATATATTATTTGATAATGAAAAATAAAACAAAGGAAAATAATCATAAAAGTAAAAAACATCAAATGAACATGAACTGTCATGACTCAGAACCTTCTTAAATATAATTCAAAAGAGGAATATGTGTATTTTATTACCTTAATCATTAAATGTTAAAATTATCTCAACTTTATCCACTCAGAAAAGGGAAACAGAAAATTTGAAGAATTGATTTTTTATGAAATACTAAATCATTCTCACAGATTCACTAAATATAGATGAGAGGAGAGCCACCAATACAAATAACACAGTAGTAAGACTGAAGAAGAAAAGTTGACTTTTCTAATAACATGTTCAGAAGAATTGTTGGATTTTTACAACGGAACAGATCACAGGAGAAATGGGAAAGGTAGGGAAATTATTCTTGGCTACTTTTCCTTTATGTTGTCCAAAGAATCACTCTACTTTATAGTGACAGGACTTGCACAAATATGAATAACCACTTAATATATGTATGGAAACATAGAATAATGCCCACCTTAGAAGTGAGGCCAACAGAAATGACCATGAGCAAGAGCAACATTTATAAACATAACATCAAATGAAAGGGAAATTGCCACCATTCATACACCCAACATCAGCCTGACAGAATGAAGCAAAACCCTCAATGTCCTAATGGGGGAACAGAGAGCCAAAGCCTGAGGGAGACCACGGCTATTAAGATGCCACTCACTAAAGCAACAGGTACATGCATAAGCTGCCATTTCAATTAAGCTCTTAATCGCCCATCTCAAGATAATTTTCCTGGTCTGTTTTAAAATGTCTCCACACCGTACACTTAACTATCAAGCATCTCTGCAAACTGTATTACCATCACCTCTTTGTTTTTACAAAAGAAAAAAAAACCTGCAGTATATGAAATAATTTTGTTTTTGAAGAATAAACTGTGAAACGAATCCTATTTTTACATTTAGCTGCATTACATTGGGAGATTTTTGCCCTTATATTTCAAATGATCAAATATTGTCATGAGCATCATCAGGTTTGCTATGACAACTCTAATGGTAGTACATCATTCTATTCACTTGGAGGGACCCAAACATGATCTCCAGCGAACGGAACAAGCAGAGCAGAGGGACAAGTTCAAAACATTCATCTAATGTTGTAAAGGGCCACAGTGGCTGGGATCATCGTGCCCACTCTCTTAAGGTTTCTATTTCTGCACAAACCATCATGACCAAGAAGCAAGTTGGGGAGAAAAGAGGTTATTCAGCTTACACTTCCACATTGCTGGTCATCACCAAAATTAGTCAGGATTGGAACTCAAGGCCAGGAAGCAGGAGCTGAGGCTGAGGCCATGGAGGGATGTTACTTACTGGCTTGCTTCCCCTGGCTTGCTTTCTTATAGAACCCAAGACTACCAGCCCAGGGATGGTACCACCCACAAGGGACCCTCCAGCTAACTCTTGATCACTAATTGAGAAAATGCCTGAGAGCTGGGTCTCATGAAGGTATTTCCTCAAGGGAGGCTCCTTTCTCTGTGATAACTCCAGCTTGTGTCAAGTTGGCACACAAAACCAGCCAGGATAACTGACCCCTTTTAAATCTGACACGCAAACACATCGCTTTTAAGCCTCAACCCTTACTTTCTTATTCATTCCCAAGATCTAAATAACTTTAAAAGTCCCAGTCTTTACAAGTTCTTAAATATTAAAATTTCAATCCCTTTAAAATACCCAATCACTTTAAAAATTCTGTCTTTCTAAGATTCAACGTCCCTTAACTAAAATACTTTCTTCCTTCAAAAGGGAAAAATATCAGGGCACAGTCACAGTCAAAAGTAAAATCAAACTCTGGCCTTCCAATGTCTGGGGTCCACTCACGATCTTGGGGGTTCCTCCAAGGGCTCGGGTCACTTCTCCAGCTCCACCCTTTGTAGCACACACCTAGCCTTCTAGGCTCCAAATGCCTGTACTCCACTGCTGCTACTGTTCTTGGTGGTCATCCCATGGTATTGGCATCTGCAAAAACACTGCTGTCTTCTGCTGCAACTAGGCTTCACCAGTAGCCTCTCATAGGCTCTCTTCATGGTGCTAAGCCTCAACTTCTTTGCGTGACCCTTTCAGCCCTGGGCCATCAATTGTAATTGAGGCTGCACCTTCACCAATGGCCTTCCATGGCCTCTCACAGTGCTGAGCCTCAGCTGCTCTTCATGACCCCTTCATGCCTTCAAACTCAGTACCACCTGGGTGACTCTTACACATTACCAAGTCCATCCACAGCATGAGGTACAACCTTGGCTATCTCTGGAACACAGCCTCTTTGTGCTCTCAGAAAACACTTCCCAGAAGATGTCACCTCAATGATGCTGGTCTCTTCTTAATCACCGTTAATTTCTTAGCTCCAGCTAACCAGCATCAATAGTCCCAGTAATGCAAAGGTTTTGCTTTAGTAGTTCTGGTATCTTGTTAACCACAGCTGATTCTTCATCCCCAGCCAACCAAAATCAAAGAATCATCACAATCAAAACAGCAATGACCCTGATGAGAGTCTTTAATCTTCCCTCTGAAATGTTACAAGCCACGTCTCCATAGTTTGCGCTGTTATCAACATTATCTTCCAAGCTCTTACAGAACACCCCAAAAAGCTCTTAACACCCAATGGCTCCTCTAGCCCAAAGTTCCAAAGTCCTTTCATAGTCCTCCCCAGACCATGGTTGTCACAGGAATTCCCCACTATGCTGGTACCAATTTGTCTTAGTCAGGGTTTACATTCCTGGACAAAACATCATGACCAAGAAGCAAGTTAGGGAGAAAAGGGTTTATTCGGCTTACATTTCCACATTGCTGTTCATCAGCAAAGGAAATCAGGCCTGAAACTCAAGCAGGTCAGAAAGCAGTACCTGATGCAGAGGCTATGGAGAGATGTTACTGGCTTGCTTCCCCTGGCTTACTCAGCTTGCTTTCTTATAGAACCCAAGACTACCAGCCCAGGGATGGTCCCACCCACAACGTGCTGGACCCTCCCACCCTTGGTCACTAAGTGAGAAAATGCCTTACAGCTGAATCTCATGGAGGCTCCTTTTGCTGTGATAACTATAACTTAGGTCAGATTGACACACAAAACCAGCCAGTACACCCACCCTCTGTCTCTTTCCTCTTCCCCTGTAGCTGTCACTGTAAATGCAGACTTAGAACACCATCTTGATTTGTGACACTCTCTGTCATGTGAGGCTGAATGTGAGTTGGAACTGAGAACTGGTGACATCTACTCTGGACTTAAAAAAAAAAAAAATAGCTTCTTCATCTATAATGTGCTGTAAAATACAGCATAACCAACTTGTGTCCACACACGTGTGAACATTTTTACTCAAACCACACCAGTGACAAATAAAATAGCAATCCCTGCATCTAAGTTGGCCACCTGATGACCCCCCCCCCATTTCAGAACAGTACACTGGGATTGTGAGGAGGGGGAAAAAAAAGTCCAGCTGGCGGCATGGGCAATAACTACCATGGGTGTGGCAAAGCAGAGAGCTCCAGATGTTCTGCTTCACCCTGAAGCACGGCACTGATACTCCTGCTCTCTAAGCTTCTGTCAATGTTGCTGGGTATGCATCAGCCTCAGCACGCTTAGCCACCTGCAATGTAACCTCAGGCTGCTTTCAGACTGACATTTTGCCTGACTTTAAATGGTGCTCTTACTTAATTAAGTCTACTATGATTTTTTTTTCCTCTACTAGTAGATAGGTCTGGCTTAGGGGAAATGGATAGATGCTATACATTACTTTTCATAGATATTTGTATATATAATTTATATATATATATATATATATATATATAATTTATATATATATGTATATATAATAGGTATTTGTGTGTGTGTATATGTATATATATATATATATATATATATATATATATACATATATGCATTTTTCCTATCACAGTATCTTTGCTAACTCTTAGATGATTGTAATGAGGCTATTCTTGGTCAGATACTATACTTTTGTTAAGCATGTATGTACACATATACACATTGGAATGTATAATATAAAATATACTTACTTTTATATAGTAATATAGGATATGCATTACCTAGTTTTTAAGATGAGAATATTGTGGGTTAGAAGACCTGGTAGCTGAAACCTATAGTCACTTTGAAGAGAATTTATCTTACCCGGTAACCTTAATGCCAAGCTGTGCCTATGCCTAGTTCATAAAGTTTAGTTTAGAAAAAAATAGATCACTTTACAAAAGGTTTTGTAACAAGTGTTATTAAGTACTCTCTGTGGTATTTTAGCCGACATCTCTTGCTCAAACTACTGGATTATAAGTCACGGCCATGACAAAATCTTCCTAAGTCTGCCTATTATTAAAAGTACATTAGCAAGAGGTTCTGTGTCTTTCATTACTTGAAACTATTGATATATGCTCAAATATTTAATGATAATTTGTCTTTAAAACATGATTACTTAGAGTAAAGGGAGACATGCGAAGAAAAGGAAATACTAAGAAATGTACTTATCAGTACATTTAGATAGACTCCTGTGGTATCTTCATGTTTCGTGATGAAACTACTAGTAATTACATTTATCCAGTGTTCTCAGTGATCCGGAGCTACTTGAGTCAAAAATCACTGGGGTGCTTGTTAAATGTCATTTCCTTGCCCCCTCCCATGACATACTAAATAAGAACCTTTGGGGATAAGCTCCAGGAAATTCCATTTAAAAGCACAAACATCCTGTGATCCTTCTGTCCAGTAAAGTTTGAAAACCACCGCTCTGGGATTTTCATTGTTCCTCATAATGTCAGTGTGACAAATTATTGGCAGCACAGTTGATCATAGAAGAATGGTGTTTTAGGTAGACATTGCTGGAAAGTTTCCCAGAATCACTCACTGAGAATAGCAGGGCTAGTTTTAGACATGCGGGTACCCCAGCAGCAATCAATTAGAACCTCTCTGCATTTGGAAATCCTGAGGCAATAGGAGCTGATTGGTGCTTTCAGGCTGATACATGGATGACTAAGGAGAGAACATGTAATTTAAAGAAAAGTTCTCTTCCATGTTGACCTTGCACGTGAGCTACATGGTGCCTCCTACTAGGTCACAGAGTTTATGGGAATGAAACGAGCCTTTTGCCAAAGGTTTTGCAATGGGTGCTAATCAGAAGCTGCCTGTCAAGTTGAAGTAGCATCAAGAGCCTCCGAGTAAGAGCTCTTGGGCCCTAAATGGTTCCTACCAAATACCAAACCTATTATCATGATTGGCTGTTATAGCCCTCTAAACAGCAAAGTGATTAAATTGGTCGTTATGAAACCCTAAAGATGCATAATTATGACAAATAAGACTCAAGTGCAGGGAGATTTCTATCTTACCGACTAGATTACATTTCAAGGAGGCATCAATGAGGGAATGTTTCTCAACCTACTGTAGTGAAGTACAGGCTAGTGAAGACCTCAGTTCTCTTGATCATCACCTGAGTCTCTCATGTTCAACATCTGAACATACTCAGTTCAGGAGCTTCTCTGGCTCTTAACCGTAAATGTCAGCCGGTGCCATGTGTTCTCTCCATTTACAATGCAGCCCCTCCTTCAGAAGACACATCCCATTTGATCATTAGCGGTACCAGGTGGCTCTGAACATTGTCAACTTAGTCTGAGTTACTCTAATTTGCTCTTTGTCAAGTCACCAGCATCATGGTGCTCTTTTGATTCGCCCATCATGGCTAGAAGTAGTGGTTTAAAAGAACTATAAAATGTGCTGTTTCTGTCCAGTCTATTCGTCCTCTAAGGATTGAAAAAAAAAAAAAAACCCTCTGGAGATGAAGTTCTTTGCCAAAAGAACTTCTTTGAAATACACACACTGAAAGACCTTATAAAATATGCTTGGATTACCAACAATAAAGATGTACCTGGCTGCAGCAAGGAGTTCTAGATAACAGTCACGCTTCTTTTATCCTTTAGCAAGACAAAGGAGACAGATCATATGCATCCTATTTCTTGATAGAATATTTTTCTACTGTTGCAGATTGACAACGAATTCATTGAAACCTTACTTATCCTTTTGAAAGTTAACAGTCACCTCATACTAATGTATTGTCCACCGCCAAACTTCATCTCCAGTGTAAAGCTTTGTCATTAGTACAAAATAAAGTGCTATTTCACTCCAACACTTGCCTGATTACCCCTGTTTTCTTAGAAAGAGGCAACTTTTAGAGCAGTGATTCTTATCCTTCCTAATGCTGCATGCGACCCTTTAAAACACTTCCTGATTTTGTGCTGACTCCCAACGACAAAATTGTCTTCGGTGCTACCTCATAACTATAATTTTGCTGCTGTTGTGAATCATAAGGTAAGTATTTGGGGGGATATAGGTTTGCCCAAGGTGTTGTGACCCACAGATTGAGAATCACTAGACTAGAGCATGTCACAAGGGAATACTAAGGATAACTATGGTGACTGATGCTTCATTGAAAGAGAAAGGAAACTATCACCTGAAACACAGTGTCTGTTTTCGCTGCTTTACATACTAAATCCAAGCTACACCCAGCCCTCTTTCTTGCTTTCTTCTCTCCTTGTGAGTCTCTTTCACGTTCTTCAGGTCTATTTACCACATATCTTGAGCTACTCCCTTATCCCCTGGCAACTCATTTAGTGTGAAAAGTGAATGCCCTTTAAGAAATGAAGTATCAATATTTGCTATTTCCATGTTCCTCATTTAGGGAAAAGCTACTGTTTTATTGCTGACAAAGAAAAACAGCAATGCTAAGGGAGTCAAACTTTCTGAAGAATGGCTTTGAATCAATTCCAAGTCCATTTTAACACTATCATGACAACATAGCAAAGAGAAAAGACTGATGAGGTGAATGAATAATGGAGAATATTTCTAAAACAACCCCCCAAACAGTTGCCAATTCATAGTTTAGGAAATAACATCCAGGAGTAGAAGAGATGGCTAAGTGATGACGACTGCATATTGTGCTTGCAGATGACCTGAGTTTGATACTCAGTATCTGTGTTGGGAGATACGCAATTACCTGTAACTCTAGATCCAATAGATCAGACTTCCTCTTTTTGATTTTGTAAGCACCTTCACTCCTGTGTGTAAGGTTCCTTAGAATTATACATGCACATATAATGAAAACTAAAATATTAAAATAAAAACCACTTTTAAAAGAAAACAATGAGCCAGATTAAAATGATAGTGATTAGAAAAGCACATTGAGAAGTCAATATATGTTTAATGTTATAGCTGTCTAGATTCTGGGGATATGGCCTGTCTGAAGGTATGATGGATATTCTTGACTGTCAGCTTGACTGCATCTGGAATTAATTAAACCCAAGTAGCTGGGTATATCAGTGAAGGAATTTTTGTTTTGTTTTGTTTTGGGTTTTCAAGACAGGGGCTCTTTGTATAATAGCTGTCCCAGAACTCACTATGTAGAGCAGGCTGGTTTCAAACTCAGAGAAATCTGTCTGAATTCGTTGCCTTTCACCAATGGGATGTTTTTCTTAATTAAATGATTTGAAGTAGGAAGATGTACCTTTACTCCAGATATTTGAAATGGGAATATACACCTTTAATATGGGCCACACCTTTTGGGGACAGCCTATATCAAAGACATGGACAAGAAAGCTTTTACCCTTTGCCTGCTTGCTCTTGCTCTTCCTACCAAGTGCATTACCTCACTGACATTAAAGCTTTCCTCTTTGGAATTCTGGCATACACTGAAGACCAAATAAGGCTTCCAATCTCCTGTACAGAACAACTAAGGGATTCTTGGTAGTACCCATTATTGATCTACACTTTAAGCCAGTCTGATAAATTCCATATATATCTACATATATACGCATACACATGCATGTATGCATATACACTATTCCTCTAGAGAACCCCTACTAATGCATATTTTGGTACCATAAGTGATTCTAGAGCAATAGAAATATAAGAATGCATTTTTCAAGTATCTGGGATAGGGTTTCCAATTTGACAACCCCTACAGTTACTGAAACCTCTCCTGGAGAGAGTATTAAAACCATATGATGTGAACTATTGTACAAACTTAAGAAGACATATGCATTTGATTAGAGACAAAATCCTTGGTGACTTTGTTCATAAAACTTTTGATAATTTGTGGGGAAAAATAATAAAAATGATGATACTCTTTAGTTGCTCCTCACGGTTCTGGATAAATAGACAAAAAGGAAAGAATGAAGGGAAGAAAGAAAAAGATAGAGGAGGGAGGAGGAGGAGAAGGAGAAGAAGAGGGAGGAGGAGGAAGAGGAAGAGGAGGAGGAGGAGGAGGAGGAGGAGGAGGAGGAGGAAAGAAACTGCTCTGTGATAAAATTAGCCAGCTTCAAGGATCTCAGAGTATCAGAATACAGTGATGTACAACAATGAATTCAGTGATAAAATTGACATGCTCCAAATACATACAATCTAAGGGTTTCTATGTGTGCCCTGTAAAAATCTTCTCTCCCACAGCCACAGCCACAGAGCTCAAGTTGTGGGAAATCAAACCAAATCCTATGTTATAAGTTTGACTGAATTACAAAGAAAAAGCAAATCCCCATCTTGAAGGGTGTCAGTGCTTAAAGTAAGGGCATTATTTGGTAAAGAATAGGAACCTGTAACTTGGGATAGAGACATGTAGGAGGACTATATTGATGCTGAGCACTGTGAACCCTCATATTCTCAAAGCCTTTTCTCAGCAGAAGCTCTACTCCCTCCCACACTACCTGAAATCTTGCCTTTTTCACCTTCACTGAGTAAATTAATTGTTCATTGTCTGCCAAACCAAAAGTATCCTTCCTTGAAGGAAATATCAGGCAAAGCAATACTGATGTCACTCTTGTCCCACCAACAGTTGCTTCTAGTTCTCCAACCAGACTCAAGGCTAAACAAGAAGATAGAAATAGTCCATAAGGAAAGGTGCTACACTACTAAATAATAAATAAATGAGTTTTCTAATTCATTCAAGTGCAAGTCTGTGTGGGAATGGGGTTTTAAGGGTATGGACACCAGCAAAAGGGACATAAAATTAGATCAGGCTGAGCTTATTGATATGTGCCCACAGAATGGAAATTCTAGGTTTAATAGGGAAGCAGGCACAATGAAACAACTTCTCGAACATTTGTTTGAATGGTTGACTGAAGCATTTGTCAAAAGATGGCCAACTGGAAAGAGTTGGAGATGCCTGATATCACTTGGTGTTGATGAAGAGACTTTTAAGGCTTAGAAAAACTGTGATGCTAGAGTGGATATGCCGTGTAAAATCCTACACAATGGAAGGTCCCAGAAGCCTTGCTCTCCACTAATTCTATAAGATGCAAAATGGTGAGAGGGGGACCAGTACATTTGAAGTATTTATTGTCCCCCTTTTCTTAGGCCAGATCTTAGGGGTTAGTGTTGCTGCTGCTCAGTTTGATAACTTAAATGCTGTAGGTTTAATTGAGCCCCAAAGTAGTAGCAGCCATGTGGCAGCACTGAATTGCCAAAGGCAAGGTGATTGTAGTGAAGGTAATAGCACAGGCAAAACGATGTCCATAATGATCTGACCCATAATGATCAGCACAGGCAAAGTGAATTTTATAGTGGCATGACTCATATGGACCTTTAGTGCAGGTTAATCAATCACGGAATTTCCAGGAATGAAATAGAGAAGAAAACTGTTACATGTTTTGTTGTTGTTGTTGTTGTTGTTGTTGTTGTTGTTCTAGCTGTTTAAGCTGAAAAATTCTCACACAAATGAAAGAAGTCTGTACTGAGTCATGACAAAAGAGAATCTTGCTTGTGAACCAATTTCCAGACTCAAGCCATTTGCAGACCTACAACAGCTTAAATGAAGTTAGACCAGGTTTCTGTGAAAAAAAAAAAAAAAAAAAAAAAAGGCCTTGACAAAAAACGTAAGAGTTTTACTGTTAGCCTTTCCATAGTCCTCCCCCAGAGGAACCTAAAACCAACTGTGCACCTGAGGAAAGGAAACAATCAGATTTTCAGGAGTCTATTCAATACTGGTTCTGAATTGATGCTGATTCCAGGAAACTTCAAAAAACACCATCGTCCTCCAGTAAAAGTAGGGGCTTATGAGCTCCAGTGATTGATGAAGTTTTGGCTAAAGTCTGACTCACAGTAGGTCCAGTGGGTCCTGGAACTCATCCTGTGGTCATTTCACCAATTCCAGAATGTATAATTGGAATACTTAGAAGTTGGCAGAATTCTCACATTGGATTCCCGACCTGTGGAATGAGGACTTTTGTAGTCAGAACGGCTAGATAGAAGCTTTTAGGGTAGCTTCTGGCAGGGAAAACTGAACTCAAAAACAGTATTTGGATCCCTGGAGGAATTTCAGAAATTAGTGCCACCATCAAGGGCTTGAAAAAAATGCAGAGTAGATGGTTCCCACTACATCTCCTTTTATCTCTCCTATCGGACCTGTTGCAGAGGTCGTGTAGATCGTGGAGAATGAATGACAGATGACTACTATGGAAAACTCAATCAATTAGTGACTCCAATTGCAGGTGTCGTATCTTTATTTGAGCAGATTAACATGTCTCCTGATAAAATGTATGCAGCTATTGATCTAGAAAATTACGTTTTCTTAGTATCTGTCCATAGGACCACCTGAAGCAATTTGCTTACCGTTGACATGGCCAGCAGTGTACCTTCACAGTTCAGCTTCAAGGATATATTGACTCTCCATCCCTGGGTCATAACTTCCTTTGAAGGGATCTTGATCATTTATCTCTTCCTCAAAATATTATATTGGTTCACTGTATTGATGGCATTATGCTGACTGGACCAAGTGAGCAAGAGGTAGCAACCACTTTGAAGTTGTTGGTAAAACATACGCACGTCGGAGGATGGGAAATAAATCCAACCAAAAAAATCTGTGTTGTGGGGTATGTAGAGATGCTCCCTGGAAGATGAAGGATACATAATTGCACTTTGTCCCTCCCATTACCAAGAAAGAAGCACCTTTAGTGTGCCTGTTTGGATTCTGGAGACTGCACAGCCCTCAATTGGCTTACTCCAGTGCACATATCAAGAGAATCAGAAATCTGCTGGTTTTTTGTGAGCCCTGGAAGAGAAGAAGGCTCTTCAACAGGTCCAGGCTGCTGTGAAAGATGCACTATCACTTGGAGCATATAATTCAGCAGACCCAATGCTACTTGAGATGTCAGTGGCAGATAGGGATGCTGTTTGGAGCCTTTAGCAGGCCTCTACTGGTGAATCACAAAAGAGACCTTTGGAATTTGTGAGCAAGCACTTCCCATCATCTGCAGAAAACTATTCTACCTTTGAAAGACAGCTTTTGACCTGCAACGGGGGTCTTTGTGGAAAATGAATTTGTGTCAATAGGCCACTTAGTTATCATGTGACCTGATCTATCCATTATGAGCTGGTGTTTTCTGACCTATCAAGCCATCAAGTAGGATGTCAAATGGAATTGGTATATACATGGTTGAGACTGGGTAGGTTCCAAAGTCACAAACAAGTTACATGAAGAAGTTACCCAATTACCTATGGTGTCGACTTCAGGCACAATGTCATGTGCTACCAAGCATGTTCCTATGGCCTCACAGAGTGTGTCCTATGATCAGTTTACTGAAGAAGAGAAGACTACACCCTGTTTTACTGATGGTTCTGTACTTTCTGCAGGCACCACTCAGAAGTAGACAGCTGTAGAATGAAAACCCCCTTCTAAGACAACTCCGAAAGGTACCAGCGAAGAAAAATCTTCACAATAGGCCTAAGTTTGGGCAGTACACATGATCATGTGTTTTGTTTGGAAGGAAAAATGGCCAGATGTGTGGTCATTTACTGATTCATGGGCTGTAGCCAATGGATTGGATGGATGCAAAGGCATTTGGAAAGAAGACTGGAAAATTGGTGAGAAAGACATCTGGGGAAGAAGTTTGTGAATAGATCTCTCCCAATAGACAAAGGATGTGAACATACTTATGTCTCATGTCGATGCTCATCAAAAGGTGACTTCCACATAGGAGAAGTTCAATAATCAAGTAGATAGGATGACCCATTCTGTCTCTTTTCTCAGTCATCCATTTCATTGACCAATGAGCTGATGAAAAGGTAGTCATGATGTCAGAGATGGGGGTTATGCATGAGGTTGACAGTGTGGACTGCCACTCACCAATGCTGACCTGGCTACAGCTGCTGCTGAGTTTTAGATCTGCCAACAGCAGAGACCAATATAGAGCCCACAATATGGAAACATTTCCCAGAGTGACCAGCCAGTGACCTGGTGGCAGGTTGACAATATTGGACTACTTCCTCTGTGGAATGGGCAATGCTTTATCCTTACTAGGACAGATATTTATTCAGGTTATAGATTTGCCTTCCTACATGTAAAGCTTCTTCCAAAACTATTCCCTGTGGACTTACAGAATGTCTTATTCACCATGCTGTCTTCCACACTATATTGCTCCTAGCCAAGGAACTCACTTCACAGGCAAAGAAGTGTGACAGTAGGCCCATGATCATGCAGTCCACTTACTGCACCATGCTATTCACCATCCACATTTAACTTTAGCTAAGTCATATACATACATTTCATGGTATTTTCTTTTATTTTCTTTTTTATTATTATTATTTTCTTTATTTACATTTCAAATGTTATCCTGAAAGTTCCCTATAGTCCCCTGCCCCTGTTCCCCTACCCACCCACTCCCACTACTTGACCCAGGCCTTCCCTTGTGCTGGGTCATATAAAGTTTGCAAGACCAAGGGGCCTCTCTTCCCAGTGATGGCCAATTAGGCCATCTTCTGCTACATAT
>NC_034601.1:36831248-36843455 GCF_900095145.1 Mus pahari
GCTGCTATGAACATAGTGGAGCATGTGTCCTTATTACCAGTTGGAAGATCTTCTGGGTATATGCCCAGAAGGGGTATTGTTGGGTTCTCTGGTAGTACTATGTCCAATTTTCTGAGGAACTGCCAGACTGATTTCCAGAGTGGTTGTAAATCAGGATCAGATTAATGACCTAAACAGTCTTTTATTTTCAAATCACTCTTATGCACAGAAAGTCTGAAAGGAAAGTGAAAGTTCTGGTCTGGTAGAAGAATTTACAGAGGAATCTATTTATGCATGTAAAAATCAGGGAAAAAACATCCCATACTATTTGTGTAGAAAGAATTTCTGTCTTTAATAATTTTTCTGTTGCATAGTGTTTCTAAAAGCCCTATGTTTATTTGAGAAGTGGCCCAAAGCTCATACCCAGGTAAAATGGATTCTGACACAGTCAAGAAATAGCAGATGAATTCATATATAAATATGCAAAGAAGGTAATGTATCAGTGAAATATATATAATATCTCTTAAATGTTTCCTAAGGCTTGGTGGCTTTGCCAATACCTAACCTCGGTCTTGCTACACAAACTGTTTGCTACCGAGCTAGACTGCCAGCCCCTTCTTAAACTTTTGGATGTTGGCCTAAGCAGTGACATTCACTTAATGGATATTTCTACTTTTCCTGTACAAGGTAAAGAAGAAAATTAAAAGGAAGTTACATCAACTGAGCTAGCTCATCCTGAGTTATAGTCCTTGAGAAATCCCATAAACATCCCTTTAATACAATGGTAAGCAGTTATTGCTAGCCAGGATGAAAACAGACCTACCATAATGTTAAAGTCTTAAAAGTATCACTCTTCTCTGCCTTGTAGCTTCAAGGTCTGAAAACACACTGAGTTAAGAAAGAAGGAAAGGTCAGAGATAGCAGTATTATAATTACTTCAGCTGGAAATAAAAGCTCCGTGTATACTCACAATAAATTAGACAGAACTCTTTCTTATGGGCTGATCTCATGGCAGAAGAAGCCCCGAAATGAGTTCTTGTTTCTGCTCAGGAAGAACACGAACTGATATACTGGAAACACAGAACACTTCCTCTGCTGTAGTCATCCATGTGGCCTCCAGAGAATCATGTAGTTTTTCCTAATGGAATGTCATCACTTTCTTCTGAAAGGAAGACACAAAATAACTTCGGATTCCATAGTCATCCCTAAGTCAACAGCCCCAGCCATTTGTAATGCCACCACCCCATTCAATAAATAAAGAAGCAAAAAAAAAAAAAAAAAAAAAAAATTGAGTGGTCTGTGTCTTACCTGTGCATACCCAACAATAGTTTTTGGAATATATGTAGGGTTATTAAATAGACTATTTTACTGGCCAAAAAATGGGAGGAGGTGCATACTGGTCCCTGGTCCAAAGCAATTCCAAGATTGCATCGATCACTATGAATGATCCTCCTTTAATCTAATAGTAAGATATGATTGGTGTCTGACATTGGTTTTATGTTCTTGCCCAATTTTTTCCTCTGAGTTGTTTTTAGTCTTCCTTCTGGAGAATAGGGCTTCTCACTCACCTCTCATTCCTTCATTGTATCTGAAGTGGGAACACGGAAATATCCTCCTCTTAGACACTATACTTCTGTGCTTCATTGTTTTCTTATGATGTCCAGAGTTTTAAATACACACACACACACACACACACACATCAAGGGACTGAAGAGATTAGTCAGGTCAGCAGGAAGTTTCTGATTTTTCCAGAAGACCTGAGTTTGGTTCCCAGAACCTATATTGGGGAGCTCACAACTGCCTGTAATTCTAAGTCCAAGGATTTGAATGCCCTTTCTGACCTCTACTGGACACCTTCACACATCTGACATATACTCACATAGATGGTGAGTGAGTGTGTGTGTGTGTGTGTGTGTGTATGTGTGTGTATGTGTGTAACACATATACACATACATATACACTCATATGTCTATATATCTCTATCTAGATATAATCTATATAGATAGGTATAGAAATATGAGGCCTGGAAAGATCTCCCCAATGGTCTAGTCGTACCACTTTTATCTTGCAGGTAACCACAGAACAGCAGCTACCTACTTGGCAATAAGCCCTGCATAGTTAGATGGAATTTACACCTGGTTGTGTAAATCTAGCTAACTACCTATGGCTTGGGAGTTTATATAACCTAAAGGGAAATCTGGACCTTCCATTTCTTAAACCAAAATAATTTCTAACTGTATTCTAAATACTTATAACCACAGATAAATGTAGTTTATTACATCCTTCATCAAAGAAACTCTTTTTGCAAGAGATTTAAGTCATTACAAAGACCTATAAGTGGTAAAATGTAAAGAAAATAAATTGACTTTGGGGTGCCCACAGCCACACTGTACATCTCTAACACAATCCTATACCTAGGCTCAGGGAAAAATTGCAAAGAGAAGGGGGGAAAGATGTAAGAGCAGAGGACCAGGATAGCTGCTGCAAGACAGACTTCTAGTCACGCCAGAGAAGCCACAGTAATCAAATCTCTGTGGTATCAGAGCTGAATCAAAACCCCAGAATGACAGACACTACCAGCCAACATGCCAATATGTATGGAGAAAATTCCCCAAGGCTTTACCTCTAGATAAAGTATTAGGTAAGTAATGGGGGCTGAGAGGAAGAATCAGTTTTCTCTCAGAATAAGCATCTTGATAAGTTATTCTGTCCTACATAGTTAGCCATAAACACATGTACATACAAATAAGATGGACTTCACAAGGGGTGTGTGTGTGTTTGTGTGTGTGTGTGTGTGTGTGTGTGTGTGTGTTAACAATAATAATTAATGAAAAGATTAGGAATTTGAGGGAAGCATGGGAGGAGCTAGAGGAAAGATAGGTAATGTGTAAATGGTACAAATTTAGTATTTATGTACAAAAATTCTCAAAAGCATTAAAAATTTTATATGATTTCTCAACTAGATAAAATCAAAAGTTTATATTTTTCTCCCAAACATTCTTAGTTTTAGGGTCAGGCGACAGTACTGGGAGATGTGTTTCCCTCAGCTTCCCGGTAGACTGATACATTGGCTTGCAATCACTGACAGGTACCATTAACTCTGGTCAATGTTCCTTTTGGGAATTGTTTTCAAGCTTGTTTTACATCCTTTGCTTCCTAAACCCTACATCGCCTTTCCAACTAGCTTAATGCTTGCTATGCGTGCCCCTACCAATAACATGATCTTTCCTCTGAGCTCCTTAATTAATGAACAGGTTTTATTGATTCTTTGTCACCCTTAGTCTTTTAAAACCCAATCTCTTACCACTTGGAATCAAGAAGCAGTTGGCTTTTATACCGTTCAAAGCACCAAATTTCTAAATAGCTACACACCTTTCTGTAGCTCACCAATGTGACTACTAAACTAATACCATCTTGGACAGTGCTATTACATCAGCATTCTGTTCGTGGTACTGATTTTTTTCTTACGTGGGAGCTATCAGACTCCAAGTGACCAGGATCATTTGTGACTGAAAACTCTCTGGCAGCTGTAGCTTTGTCACAGAGTTTATTCCCTCAGTGCTGTTTAGAGAATACAGTGTGCTCTAAGCCCAGTCTACATTAGCCTGTTCTCAATGCTTCCCATGTGTGCTCAAAGCTCACACCACCACGTTCCCTTGGGTGGTATGCTCCTGTCTCTGTCTTCTTTCATGCTGCTCATGTTACTGAGATTGCCTCCTTCCCCCAAGCCTGCGCAGAAGCCTCGCACATTCACTCTTCACACATCAACGCATGCATCACTTTCCAAATCATGCCGCCATGCGTCCTGCCCCCTCCACCATGACTTAGGGGAACTACACTAAAAATGGCTTTCCATTACCATAGCTGCCATATCCAGTCCCCGTAGTTTACTAAAGTCTTAGCAGAAATCATATAATCTTAGCGGGAAGCATTTAGTCATCTATTACATGTGTAAGTGAACACACGAGCATTTGGACAAGGCTCTGTCTTTCAGCTGTGTCCACATGTCACCCTACTCAGTCTCCTTATACCTCATGAGGACCCTTAATAAATGCTTAGCTGTTGTAAGATGCACAAAAGTAAAAGATCTTTCATATTGTTCCTGTTCTTCATGGTCTTATTTAAACTAGTATCAGGTTTATGACTGTATCCTGGGTTTGACACCAAAATTACAAGAATAAAGGAAGGAGGGAAGGAAGGGAGGGAGGGAAGACAAAAAGAAATCTCCACTTATAATTCTCCAAATAAACTCACATTCAATATGCCAAAAGCTGAACAACTATTTCTCATTCATACCCTCTTCCACTTATGGATTTTCTTTGTTATTTAAAAGGCAGACACCCTCTTTCCCACAAACCAGAATTATCCCTCTCTATCCTAGACTCTTCCCACTTCCTTGCTGCCTCTACCCCAAATGTCTCTAAGCTTGTGCTGTAAATATCCCTTGGACTGTATGAATTCCCCTCAAGGCTTTCTATCTCTTCTGCCTTGTCTAGCTTCTTGCAAGAGTCTCCTAGCCGAGCTTCCTACCTACCTCCTGTCTGACATTCCTCCAGTCTGTTGCTTCACTGCTGTCAAGTGATTGTTCTATAACACAGCCTTGCCATATGTCACTTCCATTTCAACACCATTCGTAGCTTCCCACTGCCTGCACTTAACATCACCGCCTTATGCAGACACGTAGCAGGTTCTGCCTTTGCTTGTGCACACATCCAGAATTAGACATCATTGCATATCCAGTACTTATCTCTGAAAACCCCAATTTGAAGATCCATTCATAAGTTAATAATTGCCTGGCCTTGCCATGTTCTGCCTTTTCATGGGTACGTCTTTCTCCCTATGTATTTTGCTGCGGATGTAAAATACTAATTTTTCATCATGGAAAACATTCTTTCTGGGCAATGTTCAGTGTACTACTTATTGACTGCACTTATTACTGAAGAGAAGAAAACCCCCAATCAGAATGTCCTTCATATCTTAGTCATTCATTGCTTCATTGATGCTGCTAAATGCCACATGGATGTTGAGATTTTTCTGTAGTGAGCCACTACATTTTCCTTTTGGTGTCTGAAAAAAAAAAAGCAGCCTTTAATTTGTGCTTTTTTAAAAATGGCATTTTTATATTGGCAAAGGCATCAAGGAAGGAGTGGAATATAGAAATGTTGAATTTCCATGGCATCACTTTTATAGAAAATCCCAACTGACCTCCTTAGCAAGTGATTCAGACTTTTGCCTCAGGAATGGGTTTTACTTTTTTCTTTTCTTTTCTTTTCTTTTTTTAAGTTTCTGTGGGCAATGATTGGTTAAGAGATAATGGTGTACCCATGGGGGGAGGGGGAAGAGAAACAGGGATGGAGGAGTGGGGAGACAGAGTGGGGATGCTGAAGCCAGCATAAACAGTGGCAAACAGAAAATCAGAAAGTGAGTAAGCAGTTAAAAGTTAAACAAACAAACAAACAAAACAACAACAACAACAACAAAACCTGACCCTGGCTCTGACTGTAAGAGAGATAAAGAGGGGACAAGGAGAAATACAATCAACTCTTGGTAATTTAAAAGGCTAGGGAGAGTGGTACCCCCCCTCAGTCAGGGGGTAGGGGATGAACTGCAGAGAGAATCACCAGAAACAGGTATGATATGTATGGGAACCAGCCAGAGTGAGGATGGAGCTGATCTTATCGATGGACTGTGGACACTGAGGTCATCCGGGAACTTATTATTGACTGTGGCCTCAGTTTCAGAAAAAATGTGAGCAATTTGCAGAATTTTCATCACTCTTTATTTAAAATAAGTGATTCATATTGAAGTAAATAATCTCAGTCACATGAGATGCTATGTCAACTCAATGTAGGCTGGTAACAGAAATCCAGATGACAGGGAGCCCAGCATCTAGACCAGTGAAACCTTATCAAAGAGCTCTTGGACTCGAGTCATGTCATCTGCATTTCCTGTATTCACTTCCTGTATTCACTTCCTAACTTCTTGTCGGTAAGTATTTCATTCTTTATAGTTTGTCTTTCCTTCCTTCAAGAATAAAATATTGAATCATTGATTCTCCACGTTATCTTTCTTTTCTTATGAAAAATTGTTTTCCCACAGCAGAAGTGATTACAGTGTGTCCTCGATGGATCTGTAACTCATACTTTCTCGTTGCCAAAGCCTCCATCATCAACACTGGTACATACCTAGCCACACAGAGATTGAGCTTTTATATATTTGCTCAAATCTTCTTGTGAGGTCATGCTTAGAAAGAATAAGATAATTTACGTAGGTGAACATTGGAAAAAGAACTAGGGGAGGAGCATTTGTTAGAATTTGAATGTACAGATTTGGTTTTGTTTGTTTGTTTGTGGCATTGGTTAGAGGCTCTTAGAGATCAGTATTTGGAGAGTGGAGCCTGTCATGGTAAAGGAAGAGATCATGGGACAATATTGACTAAGATAATGTGGTTGTTAATATGGTCAAGCCCATACAATCTAGAATCATCTTGGGGACAAGCCTCCAAGCAAACCTGAGGGAGTACTAAGACTAGGTTAATCTCTTCAAGTGCCTGTGAGGGATTATAATGATTAGTTAATTGTGGTAGAAAGATCTACCATACTGGGCAACACTGTTCCCTGGGATTGGGTCCTGGACCTTATGAAAAATGGGAAAGTCTAACTGTGGATGCAATGTTACCAGCTGCTCCAAACTCCTGCCACCCTGATACCTTCACTAGAACACTACACCCTCCACTCTCCAGCTATGAGTCAAAATAAATCCTTCATTCCTAAAAACTGCTTCTGTCAGCATCTTATATCACAGCAACAAAAAATGTAAATAAGGCCAGTGCCACACAACTCAGGTGACCTTTCTGCTTCGAGACGACTAGCCAATCAGAATTCGGATCATGTAGATACTATCCAATCAGTATTCATTACATATGTCTAGCAACCTGCAGGTGTTAGAGAATAGACGAAAGACAGCAATGAGATATGTAATAAGATCACAAAATGACAGATAGAAGAAAATTCCACAAAAAAATTGAAGGGTTAATAGACTTGCAAAATGTATTTTGGGGCATTATAATATTTACAAATTTTTATAAGATCGCATGGCTAATGATGGTCAAAAAAATCAAACCAAATAAGTGAATTTATAACAATACCTATTGCCAAATTTATTATAAAAGGTCCAACTTTGTATAAATACATAATGAATTGTTTCAGAAGGAACTTGACAATGACTCCTTAGTAAGCATTAGACTCCTGCCATCTTTCTGAGAGTCAGTTTTGGAGGACAGAACACTCCAAAATGCCTGTCTAGGTTTATATTCTATTTGGCTCTTGAACTTGCTTCTTTTTAGATATGTTTTCCAAACTACAGCAGTTTCTATGGCACAACACCGTTTCACACCACAAATGCCATGCTGTTCTAGGGCTATAATTTATGGCGTTTAAATGAGAAGAGAACTCAGCCAGGAACCAAGGAACTATGACCTCAGGTTGAAAAAAAATCCTTTAGACACACTCCTCACAGCTCTGTTATCACCAGTGAAATAACAATTCACCTCTATGTTTGCTTTTGCTGGAACTGACACTGTAAGTAACAAAATATAGTGAGATTTCAAAGAAAGGAAAATGACCTTTAAATTTTCTGAAGCATAAAGGCCACTTCATGCAACAGAGAACAGCAAAAGCTATGTGGCCTTAGGAGGTGAGAGAGATGAGTTAGATTAGGGGATAAAAGGGGGAGGCAGCTGGGACCTTGGGGTTTGTCCTCTCTGAAGTCGCAGGACTAAGGTCTCCTTTAAATGGAAAGCAGAGATGGGTGAATATCAAAAGACCTCGCACAGATAACAACCCAAAGATCTCAATAATTATGCGAGGTGACAAGCACTGTAAAAGCTAACCTGCTATTTTCAAAGTGTTCCAGTATGGCTCTATAAAAACAGAACTGAAGAAGCCCAGTGAAAATAAACATATAAATGTGTCCTACTAGCTGTAGTCCCAGAGTTCTTAGCAATTAAGACAATTTTCTTTCTAGACTAATGAAAAACCAATCTCAAAATGTGAAAGCACGGTGGGCTTATTTCTCTTACAGTTGGCTTTTTAGAAGTCCAGAGACTCGTGAGAAAATTTAAAACTATGAAAAAAGATTTCAAATGCTAAATTAAATAAAGAAATTTATATTTTTTGTATTTTTATGAAACTAAATGGTAACAAAAAAATACAGTTTAAATGAGGTGATCATTTTTAATGTGGAGGGGGCTATCAAGGACTCAAAAAAAAATTATTTTCCCATATGTTTCAACCCTCACTATCCTTAGAAAAAAAACTTTAAAAAATCT
Organism: Mus pahari; assembly: GCF_900095145.1. Classification (NCBI taxonomy): domain Eukaryota; kingdom Metazoa; phylum Chordata; class Mammalia; order Rodentia; family Muridae; genus Mus; species Mus pahari. Next base: position 36,839,557 of record NC_034601.1, read on the forward strand.
AATGGGGCTTCCGATAAATACTTTGATCAATAAATCTTATTGAAGGATGAAAGGGAAGAAAACAACAGATCTAAAAGTAGATAAATTAAACTTAATGCATACATAAGGAAAGCAGTAAAGTAACTCTGTTAGCTAGTACAGGGAATCTTTAAGCAGCAAAACCATAAGCATAATACACAATACACATTTACATTCATTAAATGCCTGCTGTATGAAGAGGTATTTGTATTGAAAAAGATATACCGCAGTTACAAGACATTGTGTTCTGTACTCTAGAGAAACCAAATGTATGGTGATCTGAACAATTATTCATGAAATCCTCCTATTCAAAGCAACTCCACTGTCCATTCTATCCCAGAGACTTTAAGGAACAGACATTTATCTGTCTCTCCTGGAAGCATGTTCCAGGGTGATATGAAGAAACGATGTTGTAAGCCTTCACTCTGGATAGCACCCATTGTCCAATTTATATTTCTGCTCTTAGGTCCGACTGTGTTTTTAAAGGAAGCCTCAGAGCCATCACAGCCAAACTTCCTAATACCAATTGAGTGGTCACTCCTGCAGGAGATGCTTGTATCTAGCACTTTCCAATGATCTAGTAGACATTTCATATTGGTTTTGATAGGACTAGCACACATTTTCTCCAAAGTCTTAAGTCTCATATATCTTGGCTTCTTCCTACCTCCTTCTGCCATAGAAGCTAGAAGTTTTAGACATCAACAGTTAACCTTCTCAACCATATGAGTTCAAGGTGAGCTTTGCATAGAACTGAAGGAGATGCTCTAGTAGCAGCGGCTTCCCTTTTTCTTTTATCCCTTTCTCCTGTCTGAGTCCTTCTTTATCAGGCTGCATCTCTCCATCTGTGCACTCTTTGCCTGTGCTTTAAGTATTTCACCTCTGCAAGCAGATCGTGATCTCATTTCATCTTTTCAATGTTCACCTATTCATGTTTTGTTCTGTATATATACTTTGATTTCAAGTAAATTTGGTCATCATCAGTTCATTACTAATTGTGAAAATCAGGATGATCTTCCCAACATCACATTGTAAAAGTATCCATTGTCTCAGCAGCCCAAGTTGCCATCAACAAGATCAAAGGGAGGCCATAGGTGAGGTCTGTCCGAATTTTTCTCTGCCATTTTTCCCTCCACCTCATGCTTCTCTCAGTTCTCTTCCCCCCCCCCTCTCTCTCTCTCTCTCTCCCTCCCTCCCTCCCTCCCTCCTTCCTTCCTTCCTTTCTTCTTTTCTCCTTCTCTTCATCTTTCTCCTACACTTCTCTTCCCCATCCCTTTGATTCTTTACCATCGTCATCTTTATCTTCTTTCATTTTTCTTTTAAGGCCACTCTTTTACTCTAGACATTATTAACTTTTTATGATCTGTGAAATGTAGAGTATTTAATACCTTGATATTATCTCTAAAAGATATGGAGTATTTACATAGTAAATATACAGTTAGCAATCTCGCTATCCAGAGTTCATTTACTTCTTATGTTTTTCTTCCCCATTATAAAAGGAACAAAATGTCTTTCTTAGACATATTTTGGGTTTCAAATTTTGTAGAAAAGTGCCAATGAATCGTTTAGAATAATCCTAAAGGGAAAAGTGATTCAGGATTTGGAAAAGGTTGATCAAGGACAGTTAGTCAGTCACACTCTTCGATCTTGAGGTTCTTTATCTGAAAATGGGGATTTGTTTACCTTCAGTCATTGTTGAGATTATCAAACTATAATTTGATATATTAATAAGTCTTGTAAATTATAAAGTATTATTCATGCCCATTATATTTTCTTACAGAAAGCAATATTTAACAGGCCCATGAGTTGTCCTGAAGGACTTAGTTATGAGAAGGGCATAACTACAATCTCCCTACTTAAAAACTAAAGCCACATCCTTCACTTCTCAGAACAGGGGCTTTGGGGATTTCATTTAAAAGACCATTCAGAAAGAATGTCCATTGGGTCTGTTATCAAATCTACCAATTTCTTAAATAACGCAGGATTAATTTGTTCATAAAAGAATACCTTTCCAGTGCATTGATTTAGCATGTTTACTTACTTTATAAATGGAATCACTGGAATGTTCTCCAACCATCTTTTGAAATGTAATCTTGAAAAGAAGAGAGGGAGAAAAAGCTGGAAAGAAACTAACTTATTGTTAAAGGGGCTTTTTGAGAAGTCAAGGTGTTGAATACTACAGAGCTTACTGTGGATGGTTTGTACCTTAGAAATCTCTGTTTTGAGAGAAGTAGGATTATTTGGTGACTTCAAAGATATTTATTCTTGAATATTCATCTCAGTCATCATCTATGCACACCAACTCATCCTTCCTCTGCCACATCCTTGAGTTTCTTTCCATTTATCAGGTTCCTACCCTTACAGGGTGATTGAAGCTGAGTGGTGAGAGAGCATCATCCTCTGGCTGATTCCAGCTCATCCTTTGCTTTCAAAATGCAAGATTGCCACAGAGTTCTGCTTTAGTCCTCTGCCTCGGTCTTCAGTACAAATCAGAAACATGCTAATACCAACCCCTCCCACTAGTTACAGACTTGTATTTACAGTATCTTGCCATAAAGTTCCTTGATGTATCTTACGATTGTATCCCAGACGCAAAATGTCCTTAAAAAGATACCAAAGTCCACTGGGAAATTTTCTTGTGGCTCAGGAATACTTCAAGATGCCCAGGTTGTAAAGTTCACAAATAACTTATTTATTTATTTGTTTGTTTATTTATTTATTTATTTATTTATTTCTGTTCCGTTAATATCTTTCATTACCAAATCTTCCCCTATCTGCCTACAAAACATATGGCAAACCTGAACTTCTCATTATTCTTTTTACCTTCCCTACCAGTCTAATGGAAGACATCATTCTTCCTTCCCGTGTGGCATTATTCCCCTGGAAGGACTTCCCACACCTACCCCACCTACCCTATCTCATCCCTAATCTGTTCTTAGAGATTGCTGCCAAATTAATCTTCCTAAAGTACAATTTAAATCATGTCATTCTTACTACTCCAAAATGTTTAATTGCTTTTTATTATCCATTGAATAAGATCCAAACTCCTTAAAATAACATTTAACACCCTCTACCATCTGCTGATGTCCCACATTTACAGACATAGCTCCCTTCTCTCTCTTCCAAATATCTAATGCTGCATTCAGACTATAACACGTCCTTCTGCCTGTCTCAATTCATTTACTCATTCCATCCTCTTCACAGTAATGTTCCCTCTTCTCCTTGTTCTCTATGGGTATTTAGCAGAGGGCTCCAGCAGACAATAACATATAATTCAAAATAAATTGAGCAATTGGCATTGCCATGCTGAATCCTCCCAATTATCCTATTACATATCTACTGTTTCCAAACTTTTACCAGCAAATATGCTGAGGTGTGTATGGTTTTGTTAATTACTACAACTAGCATAGCTTTCTATATTTGTTCATATCAAAGTCATTGTTTCAAACCTAAATCCATTTGAAAGATTTATTTTATTTTTAATTATGTGTATGTGTGTGCACACCTGTGTGTGCTATAAACAACTGAACCAGCTCTTCGGCCCAATCCAAATATTATAAATTCTTCTGTTCTTTCAAGTAAACAACTTGACCCCTGGCTTAATTCTCAAGATATAATTTCAGGAAAAAAACTTAATAATGACACATTAAACACTAATAAAAATGTTGCTTCCTTGGTTCATTCATTTACATACAATTTACATGCAAAAAAAAATCCATGTTCTTGGTGTGTTGCTCTATGAGCCTAGCAGCTCTAGCTCTGGCCTCCCATGATCTCCTTTGAGTGACATCTCTAACTTTGGGCTCCCTGTACTCTCTGTTGAGTGGCATCTCTAGCTCTGGGCTCCTGCACTCTCTGTTGAGTGGCATCTCTAGCTCTGGGCT
>NC_034601.1:36843960-36852887 GCF_900095145.1 Mus pahari
CTGCACTCTCTGTTGAGTGGCATCTCTAGCTCTGGGCTCCTGCACTCTCTGTTGAGTGGCAATTCTAAAGTTTTTGTTCCTGGCATTGTCTTTTCAGAGTCAGGTGATTTACTTTTGTGTATTCTCTAAGTAGTCTGACTTAATTTTGTCATTATTTTTTCCTCTTAACCCCAAATTTCTTTAGGAGTGCTGAATGTTGTTAATGTGCTTCTTGGTAATTATCTGAATCTTCTTTAAAATATAATATTAATTATGAAATGAAAATTTGAAGTTTGTCCAGATAATTTAAAGGCTAAATCATTAATTATAATCATAATTCATAGATTCCTCCCTCTCACACACACACACAAACACACACACACACACACACACACACACACACTACTGAGAGAGCTTTCTGATTAGTGTTCTGAATTGAATGAAATATATATAATTAAAGCTTTTAAATTCATCTTTATCTGCTGGATGCATAGACTTTATGACATAATTGTTATATGGCCATGACTATTTCTGAAAATATGCCCTCACAAATGAAGTCACAGAAAAACAGAAATGGAATGACTTTTTCAAGAAACCCCCTTTCTACTAAACCACTGCTGGCATCTGATTTCCTTACTCTCAATTGAACAATATTAACTTATTAACATGTTTAAATTAACATTCATAATAATAGCTTTCATTCAGGGACTCTATGCACATACAGTATTTCACTTTGTTCTCCTTCCGCCTCTGCTACTGTCCTCTGCTTTCCCCAAACCCCTTCCTGATGGTTGCCTTTTGCTTCCCCCAAATGGTCCCCTTTTTGCTTCTATGACACACTATTCCTTTTTATTCCTTTCTTTCCCTTACCTCAAAATTCTTTTTTCCAATCCTATGAGTCTCTTTCAAAATCTATACACACATGCACACACACTCAGACACACAGCTAAAGCCCACATGTGAGCAGAAAGACGTAGTATTTGTCTTTTAAGTCTTGCTTATTTTACTGGATACAATGATCACTAGTCAGACTCATTTTCTTACAAATATCATTACTTGCTTTTTCTTTAGCATTGAGTAAAATTCTATTGTACGTGTGTACCACAGTTTCTTTATCCATCCTTCTGCAATTCTTAGCTATTGTGAAAAGTGCCACAATTAAGTGTAGGCATGCAAGCATCTCTGTGATGTGTTTCCCTAGAGATCTTGTATATACACAGGAGTGGTAAAGCTAGGTCATATGGTAGTTCCATTTCTTTGTTGTCATTTTTTGAGAAAACATAACACTTACCTCCGTAATGGCTACACCAGTTTTAGTACCCATAGCAATGTAATTGTTCCTCTTTCCCCACATTCTTGACAGCATTTATCATTATTTGAATATTTATTAAGTACTTAGCAGATAATGTAAAACTTGCCCTTAAACACTTTAAAACCAAGTTGATTAACTGCAAACATAACAAGTAATGACAACTTCCAGAGTAATAATAACTGTAGCAAAAAAAAAAAAAAAAAAAAAAAAAAAACCTTAGTGTCCTAGTTAATGCAGTGTTTGCATCCCCAGAAGGGTAGAGGAGAACTATCAAGATACTATCTAGCCTAACACTGAAGTTGAGAAGCAAAGAAGCAATAATAATTAGGAGAATGAGACTTGAGTCAGAAGCAGCTTCACAACTTGAGTCATACCAGGTCAATAAGAGCATCACAAATAAGGGGCCTATTTTCATATAAAAGCCAGAATCCTTTGAGTATCTTGAAAAAAAACAAAGAAAGTCTTCCCCTTGAGGGTTTTTGAAGATAAGATAAAGCCCGGTTGAAGAGCTTTCTCGTGAAGTTCTAACAGTAGTTATTCTGGCCACTAATGTATAAATGTCCCTCTTGTTTTGACCTCTCTTTTTAATGTGCAGTTTTTGAGAAAACAAACAAAAACATTCACAGTCATTTTTCATCATAATACATTTCTCATTAGTTGGGGCAGGACAACTTTGAACTTTTCAAAAGAAGAATTAAAAAAAAAAAAAAACTATTTTATTACTTCTGTTTCATTGTTCTACAGGTTTGCCAAATACTCATATCTATTATCTGTTCCCTACAACAGGAACAATTCTTCTGACACCCACAGATTTGAGTAGGCACTTAACTTTCTGGGACTGGCACGCCTTAGCAAGCTAAATGAAATGTTCCCTGTCCCTCCTTCCTTTCCCTCATCCCCCAACATTCATAATATACCATTAAAGTCAAAGGGATTAAATGAATTATAATGCACAGAGATTACCTTAACATACATAATGCACACAGATAATAGGTCTTGTGACCCCACTTACATCATTGAATTCAAAGAAAGAATTCTCCCACCTCTACTACCTGATAACCAAGGGTACCGAAATTACCTCCCTTAATAAGTAGGTAAATACTCTATTTTTAAAGAAAATTTGTGAATACAAAGTGTCATGTTCCCACCCTAAGGATCTGTGTTTTCACACCCCATGGAAATGCCTACATATATCTGTGATATATACATTCAAATGCACAGCTAAAATATTCATATATACAGAACTCAAATCAAGAACTGGCCTGAAAGTACCTTGTTAGTGGCCATGCCCAAGCAGGCAGACCCAAATACACTGGGGTCCAAGGACTGGATGAAGCCTTTACTTCTGTAGACAAACAAATGAACTGGCTCAAATTAATATGAGAACTTGATGACTTTTATCATGGGAAATGCATGAGTACATACATGCCACCAATAGGTAAACACCAGCTTGGCAGTATTATCATTGCTGTTATAACAACAGCCCAAACCATGAGACCTTAAAGCTTTCTGGATGAAAGGCTTACAAGCAGAAAACAATCTGCCCTAGCGTTTGCTCTGCAGACTTCAAATTGCTTTTCAACCTTTTCTCTGTATTTATCCAACTCATTGCAAAAGATGAAACACCTATTCCAAAGTGAGGAATGAGACTTCTGGGCGGGGGGAATACTATTTTTTAGGATGGCCTTATTATTTTCTGCTCATTCTCCTGATCTTTTATTTTTTCCTTTCTGCCTAGTTCCCAGGTTTTAATTTGTCCTTTCTTTTCAATCACTTCGTCCTCGATTTTTCAGGATGTCCTGCATCTTTTCTGTGTGTTTCGTCTTCTACCCTTTCAGGAGTACTGTCAGTCAACAGTCATATATCTTCACTCTATTCTTTCTTTTCTGTTACTATCCCTGTGGATGTTGCTTCCCAGAAGCCATGGTACCCATTCCTGCAACTGAACAGATGGCAGTCTCAGTAGTCACATAGGAAATGAGGCCAACGGAAAAAACAGGTGAGATGTACAGGCTGAGAAGGTTGGAAATGGGTTTGCATTTGAACCTAGGCAAAGACTGCCATTTCTTAACTATGAGAAGTTTAGTTCACTCATAGCACCAAGCCCTGGCATTGATAGATCTTATAAAAGACTAAGGTGATGTCCATCTCACTGGGTGGTTGGAGATTGAGATAATGGTTTATATTTATTAGATTTTTTTTTTTTTTTTTTTACTTAAAGAGATGAAAGGCTTTGTTGTTGTTTGTTTGAGCTTCCAGCTATAGAATTAGAAGGATCAGTCTATGCTCTCTTGGACCAGGTGCTTAGCCTCTATCCTCTAGCTGCCTTTTAAAATGTATAGAGCCATCTATCGGGGATCCACCATTTGAAGAAATTAATGTACAAGACAAGAGCTTGAGTAGAGATTCCATTATTATAGCAAGAGCATGGTAGCAAATTACTAGTTAAATGTCAAGACATAAAGTACATCCACAGAGAGAAGAGGATGCATAAGCAGGATCAGTGATGTGTGCCATTCTAAGGCGGCTGCTGCTTAAATTCTAAGGCAGGAAGGAACTCCAAAAGGACTTCGGTTTTTTTAGTAATGCGTCACCTTGTCCATTTGTGTTTTAAGTTCTGGAAAAATCACTCACATACTTAAAATCAGAGAAAGAAGTACCCTGCTGTATAAATTATGCTTAAGCATAAATGTTAAGAGTTAAACTCCTGCTCCTGTGTCCCAGAGATCCATTTACTTCACAAAGAGCAACTTCCGGACACAGCTTTATCCTGCCTCCTCTTTTTTTTCCTGAAATAATTATAAAATTTTTCACACATTCAAAATAATATCCAAAATATTCATGAGAGTTAAGCATGAAATTAAGAAAAATAACTATCCCTTTAGGAAAACAGCCTTGCTGATCTCTTTGAAGTTCACCCTGTGCCCATCCTGATTGCAGTTCTCCCTACACGACAGAGAGTTATCCTCAAATGTGGGGTTAACATTGTTTCACTATTGCTTAAAAGTCACATATATGCACACATCTCCGAATAACACATAGTGTAGGATTCCCAGCTGTAAAATGACTCCGCACATTTGTAGAGGATGTCATGCTTATGGATTCTTTCAAGATTTGTCAAGCTTAACAGTTGAAGAAATAAGAGCACTGCAACGAAACTATTTATCCAGGTATGGACTTTGGGGATATTTTAAGTACTGAGTACTGGAACTATTTTATTATGAACACTTTACTATATACTTAAATCATATCATAGAAGAGAAAACTGAAATGAAGGAGAGTATCTCCCTAAATATTTGAAATATTTTCCTACTGAGTGTGTATGGAGAAGGATTAGTATAGGCCTCTGTTAGCATCAAAGTCTTTGTGTGTGTGTGTGTGTGTGTGTGTGTGTGTGTGTCAAGTTCACGAAATCTACAATAGCTCAGTGTATAGATGGTGACCCACCCACTGTCAGAGACTCACTTCTTTCTATTATAGAGGTCACTGAATATGTACAACTTTTGTCCTCAAGGTCCTGAACGGTTATTGACCTCTCACTAGTATATCCACCTTTGTGCTGGCCATGAAGATGCTTCTAAAAGGATGGACACAGCAGTTTCAGTATTCTGTCTTGGTTAAGTTTCTAATGCTGTGATAGAAAACATTCTGACCAAAGGCAACATGGAGAATCCAAGGTTTACTGGCTTATATTTCTATGTCTCTATGCCATAGAAGGCTTGAGATCATAGATGGCTTCCATCATTCAGGAAGGTAAAGTCAACAGAATTCAGAAGGTGAATTCAAACAGAAACCTGGAATATAAACAGAAGTAGATCATAGAGAAATTAATCTCCATGATTTATTCTGTATGCTTTCTTACACAACCCAGGGCCACCTGCCCAGAGGTGGCACCACCAACAATGGGATCCTCCCAAGTCAATCATTAATCAAGAAAGTGTCCTGCAGACCAAAATGGTAGAGGCATTCTTTCAACTGAAGTTCCCTCTTTGCAGATGACCCTGGCTTGTGTTAAGTTAACAGAAAACTAGCACATGTCCTTTGACCACACTTATGGCTATTAAAGTTTCCCAGGAAACCAGGAAAAGTAATCTTTTTTATGGTTGGCTATGAATTCACTATTACTTAGAAAAAAACAAAAAATACTGTCAACAGATAATTAGCAATTTCTCCTACAGTGGTTGTGCTAACTTATATGCCTAAGAACAGTGACATTTTATATCTCTGAATAGTTTACAGACAGGCAATTGTAAGCCACCAGTATGAGTGATGGGAACTGAATTCAGGTCTTCTAAAGAGCGTTATGGTCTTTAGGGTCTTACCTGCTAAGCCATTTCTCTAGGACCCTTTCTTTTATTTTTTGACACAGGATCTCTCACTGCCCGTAGAGATTGATGTTTTGGTTAAACTGATCCCTTGGATCTGCCTCTTTGACTCTCATCTCTGAGGTTACACACATGCACCGCCATGTCTAACTTTTATGTGGGTTCTAGGAATCCACAATCAGTTCATCATGTTTGCACAGTAGGTACTTAATCATTTGGTCATCTCCCCAGGTAAATTTAATCAAAATGTTAAAGTTTGGCCAACATTATACACGTGAAATAGTATGCTATCTTAAAAAATGTATACCACCATCAAATTGAAGTTATGTAGATTTCACATTTCTGTGTTATCTTCTTCTGGGTTTTATGAGTTTTGTGTTCCTTCTAGAAGAATACAAATTCTTTGTTAGTTATACAATTTGCAAAATAGAACAATGCTTTTTCTTTGTTGTCTTAGATTTCTGTGTCTTAAACTGTTAGTTGAGTGCAAGCAAGTTAAACCTGGTGGGAGAATAGCAGTTGAGGGACTGCAGAAGAGTGATCCCTTAAGTCCTGAACTTGGATGAGCCCAGACTACATTGAAATACCCACTCAAACATAGACAAAAGAGAGCTGTTGAAATGTTCTTCTATTTTCCCATTTTGTTTAGCTTTTACATTATGGTTTAAACTTAAATAGTGCATGCTATTATGCTACTTAAGAAATCATTTTTCATCTCATGGTTACAATAAAGTCCCATAACATTTTTCTAAAGCTTTGCAATTTTGTCTTGCATTTATATATTTCAATGGAGAGAGATTACTTATATTTTCTGTACTGTGAGGGTGTGAATACAATTCTATTTGTTTCTCCTTAGAAAACTAAAACTAGTAGTTTCCATATAGTTTGTCTCCATATAATAATTTGATCTTTATTCGTTTACCTAAAGTGCCAGTTCTGTCATGTAGAAGATCCCCTACATGTCAAGATCTCTTTCTAGAACTTGACTGTTTCTAAGTCAATCTATATGTTCTTTGTATGTGTTAGTATATACCTTCCTAATATTTATAAGTATACGTGTTAGCAAATAAATCAAGACCCTTGTTCACATCTGTTTTATATCATGTATTTTTTGTTATTGCTATTCTTGGCCTCTGGGTTTTACAAATAAATTTGAACTATGTCTTCTTAAAACTCAGTTTGTCAAATTCAGTGGCACCAGTGAAAGTCATATGAAATCAACTAAATAATTTGAAGAGAACCCATATATGTACATATCAGGTATTCTTATTTGTGATAACAGTAGACTTTTTATCTGGTGGTGTATCTTCCATGGTGACTTTCAATAATACTTCACGATTTTTAGGTAGAAAAAAATATTCACTTATAATCAAGATGTTCAGTCTTTAAGATGGAAAATACAAAGAAAATTGAAGAAATAATAATGCCTATAGATCAGCAGAGCCCTCATCCCAGTCTGCTGCTCCTTGGTAATTTAGTCCCTGACTACTCTATTGCTCATAATTTATTGCACATTTATTAGACCTCAGTAGCTCAGAAACCTAGTAGCTTATGGATGATCCTCTAATTAGTGGAATTAGAGGATGAGACTGTTTCCTTTGATTAATTGGCACATGTGGAGTCTGGGTGCCCTCTGAGGCCCACCATTTGCATATTAAGTTACCACATATCAATGTGCTGAAACCCAAAGAGCTGGGGGCCCCATCTACCATGCAAAGGAAAAGTCCTATGGATCTAATTAAATTACCATGTTCTTTCCCCTTCTCTTTTCTACCCACCCTGAGACAATTTTCCAAGGAGTAACCCTAAAGTTAAAAAGCAAATAAACAATTTGTGTGCTTGTAGCAATTTACCACTTACAAATTCTTTTCTCATATAGTATCTTCTCTCGCAATCCTCTTGGGGAAATACAATTTTATTCCCATCTTACTAGTGGATCTTGAGATTGATAGGTGTCCCAATTTACAAGGTATTAATTGACCAAGCTGGGATTCTGACTTGGATCCTTTTATGCCAAGGTCAGAGCTGTCTTCACTATCCCATGTTGATGTGTTAGAGAATTATCCCAAATGTTCTAATGAAAATAGGAAGAAAATATTACTCTTCTAACACTGCCATGTTTTGTAGAAACCAGTTATTCTCGTTGTTTTGGTGGAAAGAGGAAGGTTAAATGTTAAATGGAACCAGAGGGAAAAAGCTTTATTTTGTACATGAAGGGAAAGCATGGTATTAAATGAGAGCCAATATGCATACAAGGGGTAGTGATAATTCTGCCTCTCAGGATTTCACACTAAGACGAAGTGGCCATTTGATTGTAGTTCTAACGCTAATGTCAGTTCTGTGCCTGAACAAGTTGATCATTAAGGTCTCTCTTTTTTTTTTAATTTATTTATTATTATTTTCTTTATTTACATTTCAAATGCTATCCCGAAAGTTCCCTATACCCCACCCCCTCCCCTGCTCCCCTACCCACCCACTCCCACTACCTGGCCCTGGCCTTCCCCTGTGCTGGGTCATTTTTAGATGACTTCTTAAAAAAAAAAAAAAAAAAAAAAAAATGCCACCATTTTGTTGGACCAAAGAACTTTGCAGGCCAGTGTCTCTTCTGAGCATGTCAGAGTGGAGACAGACAGGAACGAAGGGAGACAGGAACAAGGGAGTTATTTTAGACAACAGGTGGTTCCAGCGGCCAACAACTATGCAGTGGTCTCCTGGGCACTTGTCACAAAGTATATTATCTTTGCTGGATGGAAGCAGGAGAGTATATTTGAAAGGGTTTAATAAAGGTTCTGAAGGACTCTCTTGGTATAAATACCTATTGTTCCTGTCAGTGCTACTTAAGAACAGCAGGAGGGGCGCATTTCAAAGGGAAGTTCTGCATCTATTCCCAGAAGCCCAATGGATCCACAGCTGCCCAGGTCCTTAAGCAATCTGTAAAGCTAGCCTCAAGAAAGGGAGGGGCCGGAGAGCCTCAGCAGGTAAGGCTCTCCTTCCTACTGTAGGATATTTGTTGGGGGAACTCTTTTGGGGATTCTTCTGATCCTTTTTCCAGGGACTGAGGCTCCACCCCATCAGCAGCACAAAGGTGGGGGGGTTGGGCTTAGTTAGCTACCCGCGGGGTGACAAAAAACTGAATTTGCTTCAAGCCGGATTTTTTTTCTGAGCATCGAAAAGTGAAAACATACCGTGTTTTGTTGTTGTTGTTGTTGTTTTGTTTTCTTTTTCTTTTTCTCTTTCTTTCTTCCTTTTTTTTTTTTTTTTTTATTTTTTTTTTTTTATTTCTTAAAGGTAGCTTCAAGCTCACCCTTACA
>NC_034601.1:36852950-36889426 GCF_900095145.1 Mus pahari
TTCAAGCCGGATTTTTTTTCTGAGCATCGAAAAGTGAAAACATACCGTGTTTTTTTGTTGTTGTTGTTGTTTTGTTTTCTTTTTTTTTTTTTTTTTCTTTCTTCCCTTTTTTTTTTTTTTTTTTTTTTTTTTTTTTGATTTCTTAAAGGTAGCTTCAAGCTCACCCTTACAAGAGTTGAAAAAAACTGAGAACGGGTCGTGGCCTCCAGTCTGCAGGAGGATAGCCTACTGACTGCGATTTGCTCGTTTATTTTCTGCTGCCTCTCCTTACTTTAGAAGGCTGGAAAAACACATCTGCATAGAAATGATAATATGAAACGGTCTTATGAGAAAGCCCTGTTGCTTAATGGCCTATATCTTGCTTTTCTCTACCCCGCTCACCTCTCAGCATCCTGGCCCCTGGAAAATAGTATTTGCCCCTTGGTGATGCTCCCTCCCTTGTCTTGTTAAGCTGCTGCCCTGCCGCCGCAAAAGAGAGCCAGGGATGGATGGCAGACAGGTTTAATGTGGCTTGCACGGAACGGTCCAGTTTGGCCAGTAGGAGGGCCACAGCTGGGGAGATATTGCCCAGCTCTGGTAATTGACATCAGCTGATCAAAGTCACTGACCTGACAGCTAATAGAGGACCTTTCTTTGATCGCTGCTTCATTTTGGGTGCAGTAGATTAAAAACAGAAAAAGCTGTCTGTTCATGTTGTTTGTATTTGCTTTTCCTTCACCTTTGGTTCCAGAATGCTCAGGATAGTATTTTGGCAGGTAATAGTTTACACCATAGAAAGCTGATTGATAAGCTTCTAATTATTTTTTTCCCCTGGGAGAGGGGGTGCAGAATATGAGTCTGCAGGGCTGGCTCAATGGCAATCCCAGCAACATGCTGGAGATGCCATTACATCCCCTCCAAGAGGAGTGGAGCAGGGACGGCACCCAGGAATTGCTTCCTGAAATATGTCAGCTGAGAAAATAAAAGCACCGATTTTGGGGGCCTGCCTGAGAGATCTCAGCAAATGCCAAAAAGCATTGCTTGCAGAGGGAGAAGTGTGACTCGAATCTCCAGGCAATGCCAGGTTCTGGCTCCAGTGGGTAGGCAATGGCAGCCTTTGGCTCCAGTGGGTAAATAAAAGCTGTTACGCTAACTTGTGAATTCTCCAGGCTTTACTAGCACTGTAGTAGCAAAGTACCACAGTCTGGGCTGCTTAAAGACGAGGAAATTTAGCTGGGTGATGGTGGTGGTCTTGGTCGTGGAGAAGGAGCATGCCTTTAATCCCAGAACTCTGGAAGCATAGGCAAGGGGGTCTCTGAGTTCAAGGCCAGCCTGGTATACAGAGTGAGATCCAGGAGAACCAAGGCTACACAGAGAAACTTAAAGTACTTAGGGGAGATGGGGATTACAGAACATTTCACCTGATTTGGATGCTAAGCATCTTGGGTCCTTTCCTACTTGCTTGCAAATGGCTTTCTGTTCCAGGCATCTTTACTTGTGTTTTCCTTCTATAGACCTCTGAGTCCACATTCCCGCATGGGAGGGTAGCAGCTACCTTGGAGGAGGCTCTGCTCTGACTTCCATCTTTACTTCATGACTCTTGAAATCGCATATTCCAAAATAAAGGGATTCAGTTTATCTCATAATAAAATTATGTCTGGGCCATTTTCAGCCAGTCAGCGTGACCCCATACCCTGAAAGACCACCTGGCCTGCTTCTCCACTCCTTTGGCACCAGAACATTGTCTGATCTCTCTTCTTGTATAGAGGTTTTACCATTGGAATCCTAATACAAGTTTTATGATAGATATAATAATAGTACCCAGTACTTGTAGTGACAGCTTTAAAACAACAGTTCCATTTAGTGAGTGCCTGCTGCCTACCAGTGTGAATGAAAAGCATTGCCTTGCATTAGTCAGTTAGGCCTCATCACAAGCCTGTGAGGTAGATATAATTATTAGCTTTCCATTCTAGATGTATAAACCAAGGCCCATCAGGCATTTGGTCACTGGGTGAGTGAGATGCTCTATTTTGTGCATAGCTAATACTCATGTTCTGAACGTTGTCATTTTGTTGTATCAATCAGCCATCATCAATTTACAAACCTCCCTATTTTCCAAACATATCTTCATATAAAGTCCATTATAACATCAAATATACAACATAAATAAGGGACTCTGAGCCATACATCACCTATTGGTCGGAAAGCCTACTTCATACCTAAAGTCTTTGTACTGCCAGCCCCTGGGCCCTGGGTACATTGACCACTGTCTCGTCTTTTCCTCATTATGAGCCCTATATACTGTCTTTCTTACAAGAAAGAATCTAAGAGTAAAACTCACATTTTTTCCCTCCACAGAGCATTGTGTGAAGCCCTTGGACTTGATTCTTAGTGGCATCGAGTGATAGCAATGAAAGAAATAACTAGGGCATATTAAATGTGTACCATACTCTGCATTACCATTAAGGAGCCACAGAGAGTCTAGATCAGGAGCCAATTTCTGAACCCTTGTTCCGACCGCAGGTGTTGTGTGCAAGAGAAGTGGAACTGACCAGTCATTAGGCACCCCTCCAGGTACTCTGCAGGGTGTTGTGTGTGGGCCTTATTTATTCCTCTCCACAAACTATGGGGAGGCCTGCACCCTTGGCCTCACTTCCACCAGCTCCCCCTGACAAGAAGAACGTCCAGAAATTGATCTCACTCAAGGGGAAAAGCTGTATCATTTAGAGACAAAAATAAGAAAATGTGTTTAACGCTTCAGTTGCTGAACCCTGTGCAGAAAAACAGCCTTCCCAGTCGCCCGTCTGCAGAAGCGAATCTGCCGCAGAATATTATCTTTTCATCCTCTCTGCCATATGTTCAAGCAATCTGTGTTCCCCAGCCTCTATTAATACACTGAGTCAGAGGCAGTGGGGTTCAGTGGGCTAAGCAACAGCCTGGAAAATTGAGGGGTGTGAGTTCTAATTCCATCCCTCCTCTTCGCTTGCTGGCTGACCTTCAAGGAAGTTATAGCAACCCCAGCTTGGCCTCCATCTCCTCTTCACATCTTTCCCAAGGTTTACAATGTCTGAGCAAAGGGAGGAGAACCATAGACAGTATCGGTATCAAGGTGAAATTGCACAGATGCCTCTGAAACTTTTAAATGTCTGCCATTAGGGGGAAAAAAAAAACCCCACTGTCCTAAGTTGCCATTAAGAAATGACCCCTAAAAGTAGTCATTGGCAACATAGCTATAAGGTTGAACCTGTATTTAAGTTTGTTAAGATTAACATCACACTACGCAACTTACAGATAATCGCTACCCTCCTTGAGGTTCGTTAAATCAGTTTTATACTATTATAGAATTATCAGGAAAAGAACTTTGTAACACTAGAATATATGTAGCTGTCCTCAAATTCTCCATAAGTTTAAATTTATTTTAAAAATTAAATATTAATAAATAATAAATACAAATATAATCTCAAATATGTGCATGTCTATAAAATAAAATTACATTCACTTCAAAACTATAGTAGGACCAGATTGCTTATTGCTACATTTTCTGACAATGTGGTCCTATCCTCTCCCATTCAGGGATCAGAACAGCTTCCTTCTTCTGTTACTCCATTCCTAAGGAATCTAACGTGATAGACAAAACACAGAGGTGATGTAAAGTTAGTAAACAATGATGTTCCATAAGAAAATAATGCAGGTACAAATGGAGACTGTATTATTTTCGAGAGCTCATCTGCAAAAACAACCATCATATCTTTTCTTGCTGTCATTTTAAAGATTTCTTTTTGTTTTTTTTTTCTGTTTTTATAGAAAATAGTTTTTTTTTTCATGAAATATATTCTGATTATGGTTTCCCCTACTTCAACTCCTTCAAAATCCTTCCCCTTGTCTGCCTCTCATTAGAAAACAACCAGGCTTTTAGAGAATAATAAAATAAAATACAACAAAAATCAAACAAACAAGTACAGTGTAGAGTAAGAACTGCAGAGATGTAGCCCACACCTGGCTCATTCCTTCTTATGACTCAGATAACAGCCATATAATGTTTTATCCTAACATTTTAGCTAACACACACACACACACAGAGAGAGAGAGAGAGAGAGAGAGAGAGAGAGAGAGAGAGAGAGAGAGAGAGAGAGAGAGAGAGAGTGAGAGAGAGCTGCCACTTCCCTTTTTGTGCCTTGTTTAAATATCTTGTCTCATACACACGTTGCTCTCCAGAGAGCAAGTACTATACAAAATGTGTGTATATTTGTAACCATTAAACTTAGTACAATGTTTCTGACAATAGATGGTTAATATATCTTAGTAAGAAATTTATAAATTTGATGCCAGTACAATTTTGCGAACATGGTATATTAAGATATTTCAGTAGAACATGGTATATTAATATGAACATGGCATATTAATATGAACATGGTATATTAATATGAACATGGCATATTAATATGAACATGGCATATTAATATGAACATGGCACATTATGATACTTGGTTAGAGAGGATACCAGGACTGAGCCAAGAACATGGATAAACATACAGAAACTTTTAAAAGAAAACTGTAGAAAACAGAAAAACTCTATTTAGATTATAAAAATTGGATGTAAGGTCAAACTTTGCCACCAGGTTACGAGATGAAACATCAAAACATTAAGAGGAAAAAGTGTGGTAGCAGGCATGTACAGAAGGCCTGGCACAAGTTACTCAGACTCTAAGTCAGCCATGGGGTCCAGAATCAACAGAAGCCAGTCTAGCAACAAGAATTGATGTAGTGGGGAGGAAATAATGATGAAACTATTTTAGAACTCTGGACCAGTAGACCAGTATCTTCCTCCTTGATCAAAGACTATGGTATAAGTATCGGCCAATTAATGAAGGATGCCTGAAAGAGAATGTGTTTTTATTTGCCAGTCATCTTAAATCCATATGTTTGATTTTAAACATACTGCCCTTTGTTCTTCTCTGTATTTGGCCTCCATTGATGGAGCTTGGCTTTAGTACATATGAGCTCTACTTGTGTGCAGCACCTAACAAATCCAAAATCAACCAACAGGAGACCTGTGTTTCCCCATTACTTCTTCTCTCTCCATTTACCATGTCTGTTTAAACTTTGATGACCTTTTGAAAGAAAGAAAGAAAGAAAGAAAGAGAGAGAGAGAGAGAGAGAGAGAGAGAGAGAGAGAGAGAGGAAGAAAGAAAGAAGGAAGGAAGGAAGGAAGGAAGGAAGGAAGGAAGGAAGGAAGGAAGGAAGAAAAGAAAAGAAAAGAAAATTCCACCACCACCAAGCCAAAGCAAAAGGAATCCCTACTCATTGAGAACAGATTGTCCACTCTTCGTGGGGAAGTAGCTCCGTACCTGTCTACAAAATAAGCAGGCAGGTCAATAGCATATCATCAGCATCACCTTTTGGAACTAAATGGAGAAATGACTGAGAGTGAAGCAGGAGACACTGGTTCAGCAAACAGCTACCAATGTATATCTTCCCAGTAGATCTCTGGTCCATTATAGCCTAGATGCCAGAGATGGATGGGGGAAAGACACTTCCAGTATGAAGGCTTAGAAATAAAGTAACTGAATGAAGCAAGTACTTGTGAATTTAACATGACCGAGGGGATCCGAAGGAAAGATTAGGAGATAAAGCAAAAGCAAATAAACATTCAACACAGAAAGGAACACAATATTCTTAGACTGTTATATTTGACCAGGAGAAGTACAATAACTAGGGTAATAAGGCACAGGATCTTTGCTTTATCTCAGGAGGTCAGGGGCAGTGTCTCACAAAGAAGACAGATGACTGGACAGTCAAAGGAAAGGGTAAAACTACCTCTACAGAGCACTGGACAATAGTAGTCCGGTAGGACGGGTCAGGAGGACCAAAGGCCACAATGCAACAAAGGACTAAAGAGGTAGAAAGCAGGACAGTGAGCTGAAAGTCATGTGAGGTGAAGAGTGCCAGCACTAGATGGGTGGACTGGACTCTGCAGTGACTCATGGGACATCCTTGAACTTGACTCCCTTTAATCTCTCTACAGCGTATTTATGTCAGCTCCTGGGTAGGTTTGAAGCTTTGCTCTCCCCTGCACAAGGTGGAAAATCCCACTTGCCCTCTCCCCCACTACCCTGACCTCCACCACAAACAGAGAAAGCTCCCCTGACCCCCCTCAGAGAAAACTGCAGGCTAGCAGATCATCAGCGCTCCTTGTCTCCATGTTTCCAGCAACCCACCCCAGAGTGCTTGCTCAGGGGCTCCGCTTTTGAACACCTATGGGCCCAATCCCAGCTCCCAGTCACCACTCCTCACCTAAGCTCTATAAAACCACCTCACTTTAAACCCTGATGCTTGACTTCACGGACCGCCACATGTGAGATCAGTGAATGGGCCAGGAGAGCTGCCTCCTAAGAAACCTGCCTTTTTCTACCTTTAATCTTATCTAATCTGGCCAATATGTGCATTACCAAGGGAGAAGAAAAAGCTGATCGCTCCTTATATCAGTGTTTTTTTTTTTTTTTTCTTTTATTGGATATTTTCTTTATTTACATTTCAAATGCTATCCTCTTTCCAGGTCTCCCCTCAGGAAACCACCCGCACTCTGCCTCTATGAGGGTGCTCCCCCCCCACCTACCCACTTCTGCCTTCCTGTCCTGGCATTCCCCTACACTGGGGCATCGAATCCCCATAGGACCAAGGGCCACTCCTTACACTGATGTCCAACAAAGCCATCCTCTGCCACATACATGGCCAGAGCCATGGGTCCCTCCATGTGTACAATTTTGGTTGTTGGTCCAGTCCCTGGAAGCTCCTGGGTGG
Source organism: Mus pahari (assembly GCF_900095145.1). Classification (NCBI taxonomy): domain Eukaryota; kingdom Metazoa; phylum Chordata; class Mammalia; order Rodentia; family Muridae; genus Mus; species Mus pahari. Next base: position 36,859,731 of record NC_034601.1, read on the forward strand.
TCTGTCCTGTTGACACTGTTGCTCCCCACAAGGGGCTGCAAACCCTTCAGCTCCTTCAATCCCTTCTCCAACTCCTCCATAGAGGACCCTGCACCTAGTCCAGTGTTTTGTTTAGTAGGCTGTAGATTAAGTTATCCTTATGAGGAGAAGATGAGGGAAGAAAGTGGGCAAAAATCCGAAATGGCTTTTCCTAAAACAATTTCTATTTAGCTCATCATAGAGCTCCTCCTCCTCCCCCCTCTCTCTCTCTGTGTGTGTGTGTGTGTGTGTAGGAAGGGAAATTTCATCAGATTAATTCTGTTTGACAAATGGGTTTTGATACCTAGCGTTGGTCTAATTTCATTCTATCCACGGCTGTGATGTACGAACGGCTCAGAACAAGAATTTGTAATGGAAAATAAACCCACCAATTATATTGACTGCACTATTTCTCGAAAAAAACTACATAAAACGAATGGTTGTGCATGATTTATAAATGGGCAACAACTGTTGGAGAAGATCTGAACGTAAACACAGGGGACTTGCTCCCTGACTGATTCTGCTCTGGGACAGCCCAAAGGAAGTTCAAATCCCAGTTCTACTGCTATGGTTCAGAGCTTAACTGTCTGTCAAGGTTGTATGTTGAAGGCATGGCTATCAGCCTAGACACTATTGCAGGACACTGTAACCTTTAAGAGGTGAGACCTAGAAGGCAGGGTATCAGGAGGCCACTTTGAAAAATCAAAATTCTTTATAGAGTAAGTTTTGTGGCCACAATAAAAGTAATCTAGAAATAAACAACACTGAAGAGGTAGCTAGGAAAGTTTCAAATAATTTACATGAAGCCACACTTACAAATAAGCATGGGTCAAAAAGAAGAAAAAAAAATTACATTGAAAATGTGGATTATTTTCAATAACATAACAATAAAAGTCCATACAAAAAATTAAAATTATTCTGGGAATCCATTTATATGGTCTTTCCAAATATTGATTCTTTAATTTATATGTCTTTGTATGATCACATTAGTGTGTGTGGGTCATGTGCAAATATAGTCCCAGAAAGACCATAATGGTGCCTAGAACTGGAGTTCCTGGTGACTGGTACAGCAACTGAAGCAGGAACCTCTCTGAAAACAGTAAGTGCTCTTAACTGCGGAGCCATCTCTCCAAGAGCCCCAATTTACATGTTTAGATAAATATATATTTTAAAGTCTTTAAGTCAGTAGCATGACTTCTACTTTAAGAAATAATAAAATGATATCAATAATTAAAATACAGATAATAAAATGTATAAATAATAAAAGCAAATATTCTTTATGCTATATTCTTTATACTATAAAGAATATAAACCTAATATCATTTCCAGGAGAAGATTAAACACTAATAAACTGAAACACAATGGTAAACTCCATGTAATATATTTAGTAAAAAGACACTATTCATAAATTCTTTATATCAGGAATGGTTATAAGATACTGTTGAATTTAGTGTCATTAATAATGCAGTGACTTGATATTGTGAACGACTTTTAGCCAATTAATTTAAATCTCAGGTGAAAATAAACTATATTTTGGAAAAGGATTACCATAACTAGACAAGAAGTGTCAAAAATATTTAGTCAAAATTAACCTAATAGCTCTTTAAGAAACTTAAGACATAAGTAAAATCTTCTTACAAAAAATTTATCTTTATTTCAAGGGCCAGGTAGCCAAGGTCCTTCACAGAATTCACTATGATTTTCATTTCTTAGCATAAGTCTACTGTAATCTCTGCTTAGCATCCTCAATCTTTGCTGCTATATTTCTTGGCATCTTGGAAATGGACATATACCTTCAGGGAAAGTTTGTTCAGATTCCAGGATCATGACCCCTCATGGTCTGGTGTTGGACCTGCTGTTTCTCTCAGTCTTGGCCACATACTATGAATCAACAAATGCTAAACCTTTGCCATCTTGGTCCCCCAAGTCCAGCTGAACTGATTGTTTTCTACACAAAAACTTCTAAGGGCTTTCTTTAACAAAAAAAAAACAAAACAAAAAACTTTAGTTGTATTATGTTATGCAATATGATATTTTTACATTTGTACATGTGGCACTTGAATTATGCCAACTAATGCCCCATATACCTATATTTTGTGGTAAGAACATTTAGAGTTGACACACAAAAATCATTAAGTTGTGCTTAAGAGTTTGACAATAAAAAACTCTCCTTAAAACTTATATCTTCAAACTCCAGAAGGCAAGGATATTAGTTGTCTTAACAAAGATTTACTGACTTGGGATGCAGTAATATCCACAAGAACTCAAAAAGTAAAATTTTCTTTTTGATGATCCATCTATGAATAATTGAGAAGCAGATCAAGTTTTCTACTTGAGCAAAGTTACTATGATAGCAAAGACTCTATTAAATGGGAAATGTTTTTTCTTTCATTTTTTATTCATTCTTTTAGAATTTCATACAATGTATTTTTTATCATATTCATCCCCTCTGCCAACTCCTCCTAGACTCGCTTTTTTTCTTTATCCCTCAATTATGTCTTCTTTTGATTTAAACCCATCAAATACCACTCATTCAGCTCTTATACACTTTGATCTTGTGGATTTCAGTGGGGTATAGACAAGCCAGCAGAGTTAACACCCTTAAAATAAACAAACAAACCAACAAACAAAACAAAAAACAAAAAAACCTGACTGTCCCTTGCCCAGAACCTGCCCAGTACCTATCAGTTCTCCACAGGTCCTAAGGTAGAAGTGGCTCTTTGTGTCTGTCCTTACACTCCATGCTGTGATTTTTGCCTAGTCTGAGCCTACAGAGGTTTTGTGCATTCTCTCTCAACTGCTGTGAATTCATATGTGAAACTGCCCTGCTGTGTCTAGAAAACCCTGTTTTCCTATAGGTTCTCGTCTTCAATGGCTTCCAAAATATTTTCCTCCCCATCTTCCACCATGATCCCTATGTCTTGGGAAAAGGGATTATGGTATAAATGCCCTGTTTAAAGCTGAATGTTCTATAATATTTTATTTTCTGCTTCTTGACTGGTATCTGTATGAAGTTCCATTCACTGCCAAAAGAAGATTCACCAATGAGAATTAAGAGTTGCTTAGATAAAGTCACTAGGAATGGGTTAGCAGAATAACAGTCACAGGTTCTGGCCTGACACCTATGACCTGTGTAACCATGTGTTCTTTTCCTGACGTTGGTGCCAGGCATGGGTTTCATCTTTTGCAGTGAGATCTATATCAAATGAAAATGTGACTGGTTATTCCTATGATATTCATGCCACTATTGTTGCACCAGTAAGTGTGTCCTTGCCGGGAAAGTCATTATAACCCACAAGGTTCACAGTTGGACACAACTGATAATGATTTGTCTCCTCTGGTATTAGTAGCACCTTCCACCCTATGAAAGCTAGCTTGTGGGGATGAGGCTTCTGAGTCAGTACGACTTTGACTTTCCCCTGTCTTATGAATCAAGTATGTGGTATCTTCAGAAATAGCATTTCAATGTCACATTCTGGAAGGTAACCAACAACAATGGCATTATCCTATAACGTTTGAGCGTGGTCTATGGGACACCACTGACCAACGATTGTAAATAAGTAACCCATTCCCAGCACTGACCCATCTATTTGTTAGCCTCTGGCTAGTAGAAGCATTGTTCTCTTGTTATAGGGTAACTTCATTTAAACGCTTTCTATGTGTGTATGTGTATGTTTTAGCACATTTCTACAGTAGTCAATTTCCACACACATGACATTTTAAAAAGGTGTTTAGTGCTATTTATTTCTCCTAGTATTCTTTCTTTTATTCCTGCCATCCCATCACCCGTCCAAATTTACTTCTCCCTGTTTCGTTATCCTCTCTTCACTCTTTATACCACTTCTTTCTGTCTCCTTTTCCTTGAACGTCCTCATGGAACCTTTATTCCCTGCCCTCTATGGCTTTTCAGAGTTGAAGATTCAAAGATAATATCCACAAATGAATGAAAATATTTGAAGTTTGTGTTTTTCTGATTGGGTGACCTCACTCAGGTTTATTGTTTCTATTTCCATCTACTTACCGAAAAATTTCCTAACTTCAATTTTCTTAACTGATAAGTAATTCTCCATAGTTTAAATATGTATTTTTATTATCAGTTCATGAGATGATGGACATAAAAACCAGGAAACTGCTTTTAAAATATGCTAAGTAACTGCATTTCTTTAAGTTGGGGCTCTGATTTGTTCTAAAGTTTCCAGTTACATTACAAGGGAAAATTTGTCGGATTCCAGGACAAGAAAAATTGATGGCACGATATTTTAAATGTCACCAGTTGTTCTGTTTGTGTCAGCATGATATAGTAAAAAGAATATTGCACCAGTGTGAAGGTGATCTGAATCGCAGCTCAGTAGCTCTGTGACTTCAACGTTGTACGACCTTTGACAATTTACTGTCTTCTGCTTGTCATCTACCACTCCTTTCTAACAGTGGAAGTTCTTAAAGCCTGGAAATTCATATCATTAACCTGAGTCATTCACATGGGAGACCCATGAGCCGAGCTTCCCATATGTGGATACCTAATTTGGACAAGTTCTTACTCTGAGCTCTGACCCAGATTAATCCAGAAATGTTTCCAGCAAATTTCATTTTATAGATATTTGCTGAAAGCCCACCATATGGCAAATATTGATAAAGCCTTTTAGGGATTTACATAAACTACAAGTTGAGAATTTATACTGGGTAATCAAGTGCAGAATGCAAAGTAATGGGAGGATCACTTGTGAGGCAGTGGGGATTCCGAGAGTACTTACAAATGGGTGAAGGCACATAGGGTTGTTCTTCCTAGACTCCATGTGTGCTAACAGCAACACGCAGATTAGTTTTCATGCAGACTAATAAGCTTTTTATACAAAACAAAAATGTGCAAAGTCAAGAAAAATATGGAATCCATTTCTGCTCCAAGTATAGATGAGGGGAAAGTAGGAAAAAATAACATTTCAGATCAGCTTTGAAGCACTATTCACTTCTGACATGCAGATCTGGGGAAGGGGATAATACCCAAAGGAATCTGCTGATATGGCACAAATACTCTGGGCAAGCGCAGAGTGGAAAGGAGAGAGCTGCTTCAGTAAACCACAGAAAAGCTATCCTATGGAGGTTGAGCTCTTGTTGCAGATAAGTCCTGGATTCAAATTCTTATTGCACCATACAAAATATATGTGACCTTGAACAATACCTTAACTCTCCAGGTCTCAAGTTCTTTACTTTTAAAATGGCGATAATGATAGCTAACACTGTACACACATACTACAGTTCATAGCTGGAATACTGTATAAAGCTTTATTCTTAGGAACTCTGAACAAGGTAGTTAATATCGTTTTGGAAATGACAGGCTTTCGAATTCAACATTTTTTTTTCCAACAGAAACGATGAAATTGTTAGGAGGGTGGAGTCTAATGGAGCTCAATACTTAGCTGATGAAGTCCCCTTTTAAGTTTTGAATTGACAATTACTCAACATGAAGCTGAATTTCAAAGAGGCAAAACTGTCAAGTTATTGATAACAATGCAGGCATCCAAAGAGATTGTCTTTAATTGCCTGGGGTCGATATGCTTTTACTTTCAATGGGAGCTAATACTTCACCTTCAGCCCTACATCTCCACAGTCGAATATGCAAGGAAGGACTTTCCTCAGAACAGAGTAGCAGGGGTCCAAAAGCTTCTGCTAGCTGTAGCTTCCACCCCCAAGAGCCCCTGGTTGTAGTATAGCATCAGAGATGTATCAGTACCACTGGACACTGTCATGATGTATTATGGGGAAATTGTATTAATGACTGTTTTAATGCTGCACTATAGATCTGTAGGTTTGGTTATGTATGATTTTCTTAGGAACCCCTGGAGTATAAGCCACTGGGACTGCTTCTGGCAATCTGCTCCAAAATAAGACGGTTACTAAGATACCTATTTTCCCTTAGGGAGGAAGAGAAACATAGAAGTCAGTTGGGAGTTTCCCTGAGGATTTGTTCAAGGACTGATATAGTGAGTCATTGCAAAGTAGTGTCTTCTAAGAGCTATCTACAGCTCCAGATCTTACCAAAGGCTCTCCACAGGCAGTAGGGGAACAGGCAAGGAACAGGAATTTGGGTCTCCATCTGTGCCTCTGTTCTAGCCTCACCTCAGATAGCCCTTAGAGTGGGAACAGCTCATTCAGGATAAACAAGTGCCTATCAGCTAAGGAAAATGTCTGGTGTGGGGGAAGAAGAAAGTTAAGATTGTAGGGAGTTAAAGTAAATACTTTGTCAGTCATGTGCTGGGGTGTCTGCCAATGGGTTTAGGAAACAGAGTCACACCATTTTGAAATCTGCATACAATTTCTTCTCTAAGTGAAGAAGAGAATCTGCAGTTGAGAGAGAAAGAGAGAAAAAGGATCATTTTTGACTTCCCATGAAAGTGGGAGGAACCACTACACCCCAGTTCCTAGGAGAGGTCCCTACTGTGAGTGTCCAGGCAGAGTCATGGCAAAGGAAGTATTCTGAAGAGAAAACACAACTAGTTCAAAGAAGAATGGGAAGAGACCTCTAAGCTGATGCTTAGCTTACACGGCCTCCCCAAACTCTTCCAAATAGTCTTGACAAGGGTCAGGGCCTTTGACCTACGTTGCTCATCTGCACACTGCAGGTGGGACCTCATTTCCTGTGTTCCTTTTGACCTCCCTCCATTAGGGCCCCCACCCTATATACACTCACTTTTAAGTTCTCATTTCAGATGGACTCACCACTTGAACCTTAGCGGCAGGATGTCCTTTCTTGCTCTCACTCTGCTTAATCCATGTTGTCTCTGTTCAGTTACTTTTTTTCCTTTTACTGTGTCTATCACCCTGGGTCTATTCTCCTTCCATGAACTCTGTAAGCGATCTCTTACAGCACTAATAACATAGTTATGTGTGCACAGCATGTCGAACCTGCAGATGCTAGGATGATTCAAATTTCATTTTTTATTAGTTTGTATTTAGGTGGGGTGTCCGTGGCCCAGATTAGCCTTAAACTCATCTTCCCACCACAAATGTCCAAGTGCAGGTGTGTCCCATCAAGTCTGGCATTATTTTGACCTTTAACATAGACATAAACACTTTATAAAGGTCTGACCCAGTTTCTTAAATGTGGTCTATAAAATAAGGCCAGAGGAGTCCTCACATGAAAAAAGTTCTGGAAAGCTATAGAAATACCCACAGACTTTCCCACGGACCTACAAAAACAGCAATTTTATAAATGGAAAGTAGAAGTAGACATTTTCAAAAAGTTAGCACTGGTAGGGTTTTTCATGCACAAAAAAGCTTGAGATGACAGGACTAGAGAGACAAATGTCTCAGTGGTTAAGAGCACTAGCTGCTCTTCTAGAGGATCCAATTCCAGTTCCCAGCTCCCACATGGCACCTCACAACCATCCCTAACTCCAATACCAGGGAATCTGGCTCCCTCTTTTGACCTCTGTAGGCACCGTACACACTGGAGCACAGCTACATGTGCAGGCAATACACAGATACTTATAAAGTAAAAATAGGTAACCTTAAAATGAGATGTCAGAACCACAATGCTCATGCTTATTTAAATGAGACAAAAAGGGAAGGTGTGATTGAAAAAAAACAAAAAACAAAAAACAAAAAACAAAAAACAGGACAGTTCAAATGTCTTCGTTTAAGTCATTTTGGTTCTTTGAAATTTATGTTTTCCTTGGTGGTGTCATACAGTGCATAGCATTCACCCCACATCCACCCTGACCTCCCAACCTTCTAACATCCAGTGCTCTTGGGTTTTTGGGTTTTTGTTTTTGTTTTTCTAACCCCTGGGTTCCAATTTGTGCTGCCTTTATAGTTGTGGGTATGTAGTCAAACCACTGAAGCAGGGTTGACCTACTGTGAGCTGGAACTTTAAAGAAAACTGACTCTCCCTGCCCCAAAACGCACTGAATGTCCATAGCTCCATGTTTAGGGATGTGGGCTCATGAGCCCCTCCCCTTCCAGGCTGCATGGTTGACTGGATTAATCTTGTGCAGGTCTTCTACAAGCAGCCACAGCTGCAGTGAATCTATTGGTGCCTTAGTCCTGTCCTCCCCAGAAGACTGTTCCGCCCTATGGTGGATGGGTCCCTACTTAGGTTGGTTACTTGCTTGGCCATTCCCTCAGTCTCTGTTCCATGACAAAGTTTTTCTATATTCGATATCCTTTGCTTTTGAATATGGATAGAATTCTGAACCTTAGTCATGAGGCTCTGCTTACCATATAAAGGAGAAAGTAATGAAGATACAGGGAAGTTAGAAAGAATTTATGATGGAGCCTAAAGAGACCCTACATTTATTTGCAAAGCATTTCATTTTATTTTTTAACCCTTTCTTCTTTTCGGCATACGTCTACAGTTTCTTTCTGTATCATGTTGACAAACAGCTGGCTTTTTTTTTCCCCCTTGTGTTCATTTCAGTAGAATGGATTGAAAGCATATCAAGTTATTACAAAAAGAAGGGCAATGGAACAAAAATAATATATTTTAAGATATTTAAGTAGCAGCACTTGTCTATATTCAAGGTGTGCTTTGTGGTGATTTGACATAGGCATACAGCGTGCAATGGGTATCACAGTTCAATTGCCTAGCATGTCCATCCCTACCCAAACTATACATTGATCCTTGGAACCTCTTCATCTAGCAGCTGAAGGTTTGTACTCAGTTGTCTCCCTTTTTCGTTATGGCTAAAAGTCCAATGCATGTGTGTACCTCATGCTCATGGTCAATGTACCTGATGATGGGCATTTCAGTTTTTCCCACATCTTGGCTACTGCAAATAAGAACATAATGAACAGAGGCACAACTGTCTTTTCATGATTAGTCTTTCATAGTCTCTCTGGAAATGTACTGAACGGTGGAGTCCTTGCATCACATGGCCGTTCTGTGTGTAATTGCTTTGTTCTGGGCATCCCTTAGATTTTCTGTAATTGCTCTACCATCTCATTCTCCCTCAAGCAATGTACAAAAATTTATTTTCCCCACATATTTTCCAACATTCATCTCTGTCATTTTAAAGGGAGTAATCTCATTAAGACAATGATGATAGTCCATTGTAGTCTTAATTTACATTCCCCTGATGGTTAGTAATATTGATTATGCTTTCCTACACCTGTTGGTTGTTTAATGTCCTCTTCAAAAAAAATGATGAGACCATTGTTCACCCTCTAACCTGGTTATTTGCTAGCTCTTTCAAGTAATTGGAAGGAATTTATCATATAATTTGAACATTTAATTCATTATAATGCACATGGTTTGCAAATATTTTCTTTCCTTCCCATAAAATGCATTTCAGTTTCATGATTGCTTCCTTCTTTTCATGAACAGAGACAGAAATTTTTCACTGAAAGGGATGGCAAATATCTGAGGAAATATTTATGTTTAATTGCTCTTAAATATCATACTGTTTATATTTATATATACATAAATACATAAGTGTATATCAAAACATCATGTTGTTCCTCTAACTTATGTAATATTTTTGCCTTTATGAATCAAGCAAAAATTAAATATAATTTGAAAAACTCATATGGTTCCTCAGAAGAACCTGAGTAATCAAAGTAGTCTCAAAGAAAGAACTTATCTAGAGATGCCACACTCTCTGACTTTAAACTATATGACAAAGCTACTGTAATCAGAACAGCATGATACTGACATTAAAAACATATACACCAATGAAACATAACGAAAAGCCTTGAAACAAACATCACTTACATGCTTCACAGGATTTTGACAAGAAGAACAAGCATATATAATTGCAATTAACCTGCAGAATATTAAATGTAAAATAATGAACTGTATCCCTATTTTCTACATTATAAAATAAACATGAAATATGTTACATATAACATCTGAAACCACGAATATTCTAGAAGAAAACAAGAAAGTAGGAGCCCTTAGGCATTCTTTTTTTTTCAGTTTTGCATAAGAAAAACAGTGAAATAAGTTAGTGGTGCTGTAATGCACAAAAATGGTTTTCAAAATGAAGGGGAGGCCTTTGATGTAGTAAAAGATTTATAACCCTAGGTTCCAGGATTTCCCCAGAGTTCCTTCTCCACTTCCGGTGTCTTAGTTCTTTCTTACTTTAAAATTTCTGTATTTTTCAAGATGAAGAAACCTATGTAAGGGCTTCATGGGAAACCTACAAATGTGGAATCTACATTATCGGTGAGAGCCTTCATCATGGGAGATCTCTTAGCCTTTACAAAAACCAATGTGATACAGAACAGACATTTATAACCTATATTCTTCCCTTTGTAGTTCAGTTTCCTAAATGTCCCAAGTTACAGACCAAGCATATGCAAGCAAATGAGACAGACTGGATGATTTAGATGTGTGTTCTTAAAGTGTGATTATGTTAGCTGGCACCTGATCGCTCAGTACTAAGTATCAGAATAACCAGCTATTGTGCCGAATCGACCTACTCAGTGTCTGTGCCGAATCGACCTACTCAGTGTCTCCTAAGGAAGCCACAGACATAACTGGCGGGTATGTTCCAGTTTAGATAGTGACTTGCCACTTGACGTATTCTGGAAGATTTATATTACTTCAGTAATTAATCTAAAAAAAATCACCTCTAATGATTTTATACTAACATTGCTATGCTTAATAAGGTATATCTTGACAATTACATTTTTTTTTGTATGTGATGTATCTTCATTTGTGCTTGAATTTCAGGTAAGAAAACTATCTCTTAAAACTTTGCATAATTAAAACTCATGTCATTGGAATAATTCAATTATATGAAAGTACTCTCAAACCATGTGACCAGAAAAACTGCTTGTACTTACTCAATGTGCCTCCTATAGTAGATAAGATCTTAGCTACCATAGGAAATTATTTTTAAAAGTATTTGACAAGCATTTCAGTTTTTCATCAAGTATAAATAAGTGTGTATTCATAGTTTCAGTTCTTTTCTATAGGATATATTTTTAAAATTTTTTAAAAACTTTTTATTGATTCTCTGTGAGTTTCACATCATACTCCCCAGTCTTGCTCATCTCCCCATTCCCTCATACTCACCCTTTGTCCTTGAGCTTCCCCCCCCCCCACAATAAAATACTCACAAACAAACAAATAAGCACAAAGCATAGAAAACATCTCATTATGGAAGGTAAAGTATGTCACAGTGTATCACACAGTATACCCCTCTGTCCGCCTATCATTCCATTGCAAATGTTCATTGCAACACATTATTGGTCTGGTTTGAGATCTCTGGCTTTTGTGATACCATCACTATTGGATCCCCATCATAACTCCTCCTGGTTATCCTGTTGTTACCCTGTGTCATAGAGATGCTGTAGCTTTGGAACAGAAGGGCTGTTCCTTTCATGTATTCCAACAGTTCGGAGATGATACTGATTTTGGGGTGGGCCAATTCAGAGCTCTGTATCTGGGTCTGGGTTTTAGCTGTACTGGTTAGCTCACCACCTCTCCCTTATCAGTACCATCAGGGCAAGTTCTCCAGCACTGCTGTGACTAGGCCACTGAGTGCTGCCATTGGTAGGAGGCAGGGTCATCTCTCCTGCTCTCACACACTCAGGGCCAGCTTGCCTGCACCCAGGCTTCCAGAGTCAGCTCTACTGTGCTGCATAATCCACTTATAGGACTCAACCTCCCAAGCGCTGCAGTCTCTGGATTGGCTCACTTGTCTCAGTTCTTAAAACAGGGAAATTGTTGTGAGTCTGGGTTTCCTTGTTACAATTCTAGTCCACTTTTTTCCCACAAACTATTCTCCTATGTTCTTTCTTTTTTCGGGGGAATCTTTTACATACAATGAAAACCTAGAGAACTTTGTAAACTAAATAAATGCAATATTTTTCTTATCTTTCGTTCCTTTTATTCTCTTACAGTTGTCCATATTTAATACAACAGTACTTTTTAGCTACATTTCACTTAATGAAAATTTCCAAAGAGTGTCATCTATAAAGAAAACATTTTTATAATTTATTTTAGTGTCTAAATAGTATAGTTTACAATAATCATAAATAATAACACCACAGTGAGAAATTTGCTTTCCAACAAACACAGCCATGTCATGGGTGATAAACAATTTCACCATCGAATAAAGAGAGGATATACAACACTTGTCAATATCATATTGTGGACATGTAACTTAACAGACAAACAGTATTTGAAAAAGCAATGATATCCAAAAGTAAGGGTAATTACAAATTTAAATACAATATTTTAAAACTATTTTGAAAAGCACATTATTATTTAATGATTCCATATTTCAATTTTTTAAATAATATGTGTAAAATTTGATGGCTTTTAATAATTGTGCTTGAAATATTTCAATGGATAATAGTAAGTGTCACTGATGAGTTAGTAGGTAAAATGGTAGGTTTTCATAAAAAAAAACCTTTTTATTTACAGAACAGTAAAAGTAATTATTGACTAAAAACAAAAGTAAGTAGTCAGATGATAGATGAGTGGAAAAAGAAAGAAACACACGGTAGGTGTCTCAAGTTAAATAAAACTTCCATGATCTAAAAAATTCTGAAAAGACAAGTAGTATTTTAATGACATCATTAATTTAGTTATAACTCACTTTTATATGAAAGTGGAAAAAATCAAAGGAACTGAAATATTGAATGCAGTCTGTGCAGTTAACTAAATTTTAGCTATTATCTTCAGACTGAAGTTCTGAAGTGACCCAGATATAATTTGGACATTTCCTGAAATTCCCCTGCATGGAGTCTAAATTGCCATGATTTACCTGACCTTAGTGTGGCAGCTGTGCTGAATGCTCAGTGATACGTGTTTCCAACATTTAGAGCTAGGTTCAGAATGTGCTAAGGACTCGGAATATATCGTTAATGAACAGATTGAAAAATACACAGTGGGGCATGGCTTCTTGTATAGTTCCATATTGCCTCTGGTTCCTGTGGCTAATGGTCTTGATTTAGACCATTTAGATTAGTGCTGCTTTCTCTTAGAACCCAAGACTCACTTTTCCTCTTTAACAGATAGAAAAAAGCAATGTCTTTGCCAACTCCCCAAGAAAGTAGAGAAAGATCATCTTCCAGCGCTGTATCCTAGTCCCTGTCAATAAGTTTATCAAGCACTGTCTCTTGTCTCCATGACCAATAGCAATAATCTGGAAAAATATCATTATTTTCCCAATATCATTATAATGAAAATATTATTAAACCTACTGTCCCAGGTACCAAACTGTTTAAAATGCATTTGAATAGACAAAACAAAGTCATTTTGTACATCTAATGATCTCATTCCTTCTAAGAGCTATATGTTAATGACAAATTAACATTGCTCATTAAACCTGCCAAGTATGTGACTGAGGGCCACTCCTACTAAAGTAAGGAATCAGCTACTCCGGCCAGACTATGTGACCACTATGAGGCTGATTTAGGATTCTTCCTATAACACACAGTCCTTTCAGAATGAATTATCAAATAATAACTGGAAAATGCAAACCAAACTGATGAATATGTGACAGACTCTGAGTATACACTTTCTTTTAAATCCCTGAAGTCCCAGTATCAACAACCTAATTTTATTTTTCCACACCGATTATAACCTCACAGTTTAAATAGGACCTATCAAATCTTTGGCAAGACCCGTTCTGTCAAATCAAATAAATGAATAAGTGTGTCCCAGTCTTTTAGCCATTCCAGCTACCAAATAGTCCTGAACTGCTAGCACAATCCTAAGGTGACAAAGGAACAAAACACTGAAAGGCCCTAGAATTGTTAGAGGAAATCTGGTTTCTCTCAGATTTCCACCTCAGTTTGCTTGCTAAGAAAGCTTTGGGTGTGACTTACCATGAAGGTTACAGACCTTACCTTGTGGGTGTTCAACAAATGTTAATTGAACTGAATTGAATTGAGACCCAAGTTCAAATCCAATTTAATACGAAAGTAGTGAGAGTTTGGTCAGAGCACAAAGTCACAGCTGACAGGATTGCCTGGGACAGGTATTAGAGCATGTGTGGTGGGAAGGAAGAGGGGGAGATTGGCAGGACACCTCAAATTAAGTTCCCAGTTCTGAAAGAGTGCTATTTACAGCCAAGACGTGTCATGACACCTTGCTAGCTTTTAGAGACACTAAAGTATTTTTGCTATTTTTTGAAACTGTCATGATGTGAAAAATCTTTGTCTCTTTCTTTCCTACTCCCTGAAATATACACCTGCATCTTGGCTCGCTGAGTTGGGAGTGCCTTCTCATAGACAATGCAATAGGTACAGAAATGTTTCTGGAAATCAGAAACTAAGTGGCAACAACCCGTCCAACTCCTACAAAGTAGGTCTTATATAGCCATTTGCTATGGACAGTAGAGAAAGAGAAAAACTCAATAGAAAGTAGCAGAGCCATCCGCAAACAATGAAGTTCCATCCTGCTTTAACCAGTATGCAATATGTGCTGCCCACTGTCCTTGTGCCCATTGTCCTTGAAGACTGCAGTTTCCCATTGTCTGGGTTTTTTTGCACTGATGTTTCAAGTGACTCATTATCCCACACCAGGCAAAGAATGAATCCAGAGACGCCATTTGCTCTCTAGGTCACACTTCATTCACAGGGTCAGCCATTTCTTCCAACTGAAAAGCAGAGTGGTATAAAGTAACCTAGAGCAAACAAGCTTCATTTCTGGTCCCTTCCTCCTCTCTTCCCACTCCCCAAGTGACATTCAGTCAAAGACTGTCAATTACCTGTCAACATGGTTATAACTACTATTGAAATACCCACAGTAAACTACAGGGAGGTCTCTACAACCAACATGGCCAGCAGAGTAATGATCTCCAAGAGATACAAGAAGGTAGTATGTTTCAACATGACTAAGTAGCTGGTGCTGGTTCAAACTTTGAGAATCTGACCCTTAGTTTATTTTAGGTATATTAAACAAAGCACAATTTGGTGACTTTTTTTTTTCTAGTGATAATTAACTCAACCTCATGTATACAACAAATCAAAACTCTTTGTAAAGTATATGTGACAGCTTCCATAAATACAGGTTTTATAGACTGACTGAGAAAGACAAGCTCTTGATAAGGGTCCAGGGATCCCACTGATAGCACAAAGGTCACCAAGATATTAACCACATTATGTCGCAGCCTTCTGGGCAGAAAACAAGTGATATATCTCTCCCCTTGAAGAGACATCCCTGTGTTTGAGGGAACAAAAATGGTTTCCCTAGTTTTTTTTCTGTGAGCACAAGAACCTTCATGTCTCCTACAGTAAACTAAAAGAAAACTCATGTCTGGGAGTATAACATACATCATAAAATATTGTATATCTAATATTTTATCTAATTCTGTAAACAATATTGTTTAGCAAATATCCAATGAAATATTGGTTATCCAATAACCATGTAAAATTATTTTATCTAATTCTATAAACAATATTGTTTAGCAAATATCCAATGAAATATTGTTTATCCAATAACCACATAAAATATTGTTTATCCATACTATATTCATCAATATATATCATACTATATTCATCTTTCCCAAATCATATATAAATTTTTCAGAAATCATTCTCTCTTTGTTTTAAATGGATGGCATTATATATTGGATCTCATCTATGCCTATCTCAGATCCCCAAATAAATAGCTCAGTACTTAGTTCTTTTTCTTAAATCTTTACCGATATTTTTATCCCGCCAATCATTTACACAGTACTTCCCAAAACCTTCCTCCAAACTGATCTAAAACCAGGGAACAAAATCAAAGCATTCTCTAACTATAACATAATCAGTAGATTATGAAGTCTGGAACCTTTGTGCTTAAAATATGTCATTGAGACCCACAGAAATCAAATATGTTGTCCCATGCTTCAAAGATAATTAATAACAAACATAGAGCCATTACCTACACATGTCTACATTCAGAACTAGAGCTAGACATAAACAACATGGGCAGAAGAGAAAGTAAAATTTCCCAACTTAATGCAAAAACATACAGTCTGTTTGCAAAAACCATTAGCTCATCTAGCGCCTGTCTTTCACAATACAGTATCCAATTTCTCATGTTTCAAGAGCTCAAATAAAGTATAGTATCGTTGTGTTTTGCACATGACCTTCATTGAGTGCAACATGACTTTTAAAGCACAGTATGAGCCATATATTCAAGGAAAACATTTGGGAGAAATATGTCTTAAGGGAAATAAAAACATCCATTTGAGTTGAAAAGTCATAGCCAAAGACATTGATAGAATTGTGTTTTCCACAGTGAAAGACCTCCTTCAATGATGCTAAATTCTTCAATCCATTGCTCCATCTTTCTACTTGTTTTTTTACATGCCATCACCGTGGAACCAATCAATTACGTTCATTGCCTCTGCTTCCTTGGACCACATTAATTCTACATGTTGACTTCTTTCCCAAATGTTCTTACGATTTCCTCTCAGTTGATTAACAACACTCAGTGGCTCAGCCTAACTGGTGCGGCTTTGAGAACTTTTCTTCTTGTACTCACAGCTGCTGTATATAATAGTTCCACTCCCTATCCCTAGAATGCCAGTGCCCTTCATGCTTGGTCCTGTGATCTCACCATACACTGTAGCATGGAGCAGGCTGCTGTGAAATCAAGACAGACTTTTCCTTCATGTTGAACATTTTATATGGATGTCTTCCAGACATCTCAGTGTCATCATGACTGATAGCTATTCCTTCCTCTAAGAACTGGTTATTTGTAATAAAGCTACTCATCCAGTCTCATTCTGATTACTATTTTTTGTCTTCATTCCCTGATTTTTATCATTTGAAAAGCCTGAACCTATTCTGTACCATATCTTCATCTGCATCATGATTTGTATAAGCACTAGGATTATTACCTACCTGAACAAGAGATGTAGAGTCGCAGCAAGTCTTCTGAACCTTCCTAGAGTCTGATTCACATAATCCTGTCCTTTGTTGCTGTCACTGCCCTATAAACAACCTTTAGTAGTTTTCATTGGCCTTCTTAGCTGATTCTAAACTTACTTTGACCACAGACAAACTTTTTTCACAACGCCATCCTAGACTTAAAACACTCTGACTCCCACGTGTTTTTTCATGCCACTGTTCTTTTTTTTTTTCTTTTTTTTTAATTGACATTATTTTTATTATTCTTTTATTTACATTTCAAATGCTATCCCATCCCGAAAGTTCCCTATACCCCCCCCCGCCCCTGCTCCCCTACCCACCCACTCCCACTACTTGACCCAGGCCTTCCCTTGTGCTGGATCATATAAAGTTTGCAAGACCAAGGGGCCTCTATTCCCAATGATGGCCGATTAGGCCATCTTCTGCTACATATGCAGCTAGAGACACAAGCTCAGGGGGTACTGGTTAGTTCATATTATTGTTCCACCTACAGGGTTGCAACCCCCTTCAGGTCCTTGGGTACTTTCTCTAGCTCCTCCATTGGGGACTCTGTTTCCATCCAATAGCTGGCTGTGAGCATCCACTTCTGTGTTTGCCAGGCACTGGCATAGCCTCACAAGAGGCCGCTATATCAGGGTCCCTTCAGCAGAATCTTGCTGGCATGNGCATTAGTATCTNGGTTTGGTGGCTGATGATGNGATGGANTCCNGNATGGGGTAGTCTCTGGATAGTCCATCCTTTCANCTTAGCTCTAAATTTTGTCTCTGTACCTATATCCTTTCATGAGTATTTTGTTCCTTATTCTAAGGAGGAATGAAGTATCCACACAATGGTTATCCTTCTTGGTTTTCTTGTGTTTTGCATAATGTATCTTCAGTATTCTAAGTTTCTGGGCTAATATCTGCTTATCAGTGAGTACATATCTAGTGACTTCTTTTGTGATTGGGTTACCTCACTAAGGATGATATCCTCCAGATACATCCATTTCATGCCACTGTACTTTATCTGCTACCTCTTACTTTGTCACTAACTTTATCCCTCCTTCATCCCTTTTTCCTTAGTGACTTTCCCATTAATGTGATAAACTTGCCTGACAAAAGCAAGCCATCAGAAAAGTTTTATGTGGGCTTATAGTGCCAGAAGGATGCAGCGTTTGATGGTGGGAAAGACATGGAAGCAGTCAAGGAAGGCTTGTGACAGGAGCAAGAAATTGGCCGGTAACATTGCATCCATCGTCAGGAAGCAGAGCATAGATACAAAGGTGTGTTAAACTAGAAAGCTCAAAGATCTTCCTCCAAAGACCCACTTTGCTCCAGAGAGGTTCTTCCTCCTAAAGGTCTCACAGGCTTTCCAAATACTTGGACCAGCTGGGGACCAAGGGTTAAAATACCTGAGTCTATAGAGGATACCTTCAAGGTCAAATTACAATATCTCCATCTGATATTGCTATGATAGCATATAACAGAATGACTGTAATCAAAAGAAGTTCATTTTGTACAGATTTGGAGGCAAAGCCCACAATCAAGGACCAAGACTTTTATCTTCCATCATTGCTCAATAGAAGTCAAAGGGGGAGAGTGAAACAAACACAGGCCAGAATCAAAACCATTATTATAACAGATTACGTTCATGATAAAGAGCCTATCCCTACAATATCTACAATATCTATCCATTCACAATGCCATAGCCCTCATGACTTAGTCCCCTCTCAATGTTCCCTTTCACATTATTTAAGTATTGTATCCAACTCATAATCTTTGAAGTATTCATTCAAAGGGTTAAATGTTTAAGTCATTTATCAGCTAAGGTTAAGTGTTCATTATGATTTACCTCTCTCCTTCAGTAGACAGGTCACCTCCTGTCTCCACCTTGTACCTGTTCTTCCAACAACATCTGCACATGCTGGTATTTTATGTCTCCATTTGAATTAGATTTTTCTTGCCTCTATGACTTGAACATTAATCATTATTCATCATCATCATGTCATCACCATCATCATTATTAGTGTTGTTGCCACTAGTATCTGAGAAATAAAATGTCAGGAAGGACAGCCTCCTTGTGTCCCTGCCTTTTAAGAGCTGGGACTACAGGCATTTGCACCACACCCATCTGGCAAGCACAGCTTTAAATTGTTTAAGTGGATATTTTGAAGTCAGATAGTTGAGAGAATTCAAGAGACATACTAGACTGCTATTTTGTTATTCATTTCATGCTCCTCCCTCTTTTGAAAGTTTCCCCGAGTCTTTGAAGAGGTGATGTAAAGTATCTTGCTAGTGGTGGCGCACGCCTTTAATCCCAGCACTCGGGAGGCAGAGGCAGGCAGATTTCTGAGTTTGAGGCCAGCCTGGTCTACAGAGTGAGTTCCAGGACAGCCAGCGCTACACAGAGAAACCCTGTCTCGGAAAACCAAACAAACAAAAACAAACAAACGAACAAAAAAACCCTCAACCATTACTTGTTCTCAGTACTTTGTTTAGCCATGAGCCTCTGCTTTCACTGCTCTTCATTGGAAAGAAAAAAAAAATTCTCTAATTGAGGTTGAGAAAGTAGTATTTGTCTATGTATTTAAACATAAATATTTAAAAGGCAAATTCATCATATATCAATTTATCTAAACGATAATTTTCACTCCCTACCTAGGGCCTATGAGGTCCCCTGGCATGTGCTTTTGACCATGTTTATAATACCAGGCCTGGATGCCCCCATGTGGCATAGGCCTCAAGTTCATCAGAGCACAGTTAAATTCCCTTATAGCAGTCGTGCCACTATTCCACAAATGGGTGTTAATCTTGCTTAGGAGGTTGGTATTGTCCTTAATGGAGTTCCCAACTGTGTAAGAATGTTAATGCCTATTATACTTAATCTTACTTGTCAACTTGACTGGACCTGAAATCAGGTAACATCCAAGCCCCTGGGCATGCCTAGACACTCTTCAGGTGAGTACACCTATCTGCTTTCCTACCACATTCCTGCCCTGACATCAGAACCGTCTTCTTCAGGCTTCCAGAACAGCCCAACAACCAACAGGTTTCCAGGAATCCTTCAGGCCTTCCGTGCCAGGCTGAGATTGCTGGGAACTTCAGCCTCATGAGCTAAGCAACTACAAGATTTTTGGCTTCTCCACTGTGAGACCCACCATTGGTAGCCTACCATATTGTATAAACATAACACACACACACATGCACACATACACACACACACACACACACACACACACACACACACACCACTCGGAAACCTGCATAGCATTGTCCAGGACTATGAGAGCTGTCAGGTCTCACTAAAAAAACATTATTTTTTAGATATAATATAATTACATCACTTTCCCCTTCACTTTCCTCCATTCAACACTCCCATGTGCCTCCAGAGCTCTCTAACTCAATTTCATGCCCTCTTTTTTCTTAAAAAAAAAAAAAATGCTGTTGTATTATATGTGTCTCTGCATGTGTGCTTATAAATAAAAAATTCTCAGTCCATATAATGTTACTTGTAGGTATAGGAATTCAAGATTGACTGCTCTGTATTGGATAACCAATCAGGAGCTCTTCTCTGAGAACTGTTTCCCTCACTCTCAACATTCCTTAGTTGCTTATAATTCTTTCTCTGGGACTAAGGCTCCTTGAAATTCCTCCTTCTATATAACATTAGTGCTGTCCTTTCTCCGGTCGTGTTTAGGCATCGGTACTGTTAAGACCTCGTGGTGTGGCTTCTCTGACAATTCCGGGAGACTCCATCTCACACCAGTGTTCCTATTCCGCTGGCTCTTCTGTGCCTTGTGTGCAGTGCTCCTGGACCTCCAGTGCAGATGCTGTGTTATAAGTATATTAATTTCACAATGTTAATGTATACCTGTGCTCCAGATGCAGAATGAGATTATGTGATCGTTGCTTCAGCCTTAGCTTTCACACTGAGCTCTCTGTACTCTCTTCCTAAGTGACTACTTAGTGCTTCTGGAAGCCCTTCTTGAGGCACACGTTTTTTTCTACTGCTTGAAATGACCTTCACCCATTTCCTGCCACAACCTTCTCTTGGAAAAAAAAAAAAATGTATTCAGATTTTCTCAGTTGAATCACATTTTGTCTGTCATGTTTTCCCTTGATGCTCAATTAGTATTATATAAAAGTTAAGAGTATTAGCACTGCAGTCAGAAGCCCTGGGCCCAAATACTTGCCTTGCTCCCATATTTTTTTCAGTAAGTTTGAGATATGATTTTCCTTATATATGATGCAGAAATAAGCATATTTTTCTCCAAAGTTGTTTTTGGGTTTCAAATAACACAGTATACTTATTCACTATCATTCTAACCCACCAGAGTTCCATCCAAAAATTTCCCATATAGCACTATTTTTAGTGCAACTTTTCACAATCTTCTCCATATCTGTGTCTGTCTACACAGTCGTTGTAGACGACTTAAAGCCACAGACTTTTCTGTTTGCCTTTATAGCTCCTAAAATGCTGACCTCTGAAGTAGATCTCTAGTCCTTGATATATCTGTGTTTGAGCTTTGGTATTTTGGAGACAAAAACTGGGGGGAGGGGGATCCTCCATTGTATGACTTGCTAGCACTCTATTTTGGGACAAATTGCTCAACATTTCTAAGCTTCAGTACTTTAATAAATTTGGAATGGAAATAATTTCCCCATCATATTATGATCATGTTAGGGACTGTGTATAAAATGATTGATGCAGGAACAAATGTGCATATAATGATTAAAGTGTATAAAAACACAAATATGCTAGATATTCCATCCATCTTTCTTTATATCAATCCTATTATTTGCATAAGACATTCTTTGTACAATTTTAAAGATGGGTTGTTACAAAGAGATATATGGCAAAGGTGGCATAGGCTCTTAACAGGACCCTATGTGGTCTCAGCACTCATTTTTACCTACAGCCTGACCTTGTGCCTCAGAGCATCAGAACTCCTTTGATCCAACCCCCTGACACTTGATTTCATTCTTCTCTTTGTGAAACAATCTCATTAGAGAAATCATGCTGCTGAGAAAGCAGGTCACTCAGCTGGGGGCAGCCAAAGAAAAGTCTTGTTCGGCTTAGTCATGACCTCCACGAAGAGTGAAGCATTAGTGAGGGGCCTTGGGATTTGTAGTGTGGCATGGATGAGGTTTTTCACCAGAGGCTACTGGGGGCTTGGGCAGCAGGAAGAGTAATGAAGAGTTGACTGAACTGCTGCTGTGGGTGTTAGCATCAATCCTTCCCTCCTGGGTAGTAATGAGCTCTCTCCCCATCTGGTGGGGAATCCCAAGTGGAAGGAGGAAGCAGGGTGCTGCCAAGGGTGACTCTGGCAGTGATATATTTAGAATAAACACCCAACTGGGCTGCTCATCACCTGCAGTCAACAATGACCTTTATCACATTCCCTCCAAGAACAAAAGTATTCATTAAGGAATCTAGGACTGACTTCAATTTAAGACTATTTCTTTTGCATCCAATTCCTATGAATTTGTCTTGTTTTTATAAACTATGACAGCACATACTAAAGAGTTACGCTTAATTTCTTATCCTATATGTACAGATACAGAGGCCCTGGTGACCTTCACAACAAATACCAAAGACAAAGCATTATGATACTAGCCTATGTTAGGTGGAGAAACATCCAAAGATAGAAGTCTCCAATAATCCCCCCCTCCCCATTTCTCAAAGTGGAAAATGCAATAGTTAGCAAGCATGTAGGTCACTAGGGAAATCCTTGGCATCACTTCAAAGCTGTTCTGACCTAACGATTCACACATCCTCATGATATACTTGGATTATAAACTGTAAGATGAACTGACATTGAGAAAAAAAAAAAAAAGAAAAAAAAAAAAAAGATGATGAGAGTGCTCGTCCCATTTGGACTGGGTTTTTTCTTCACATATTTCTCTCTTGTTTATTTATTGTTTCCCAACCTGATCTCACTTAGCAGTATACTTACTAGGACACTGTTATAGCCAACTAAACACCTTCCCCTAGTAGAAAAAAATAGCTACACTGTAGTCACACTACTACTCCTGACTTTCTATAGTCCCAGGAAGGGAAGTGCTCAAATAATAGAGTTGAAAACATATGACACTGCACCTAACCTACAACATGCTCATTAGACACTTTGCTTACATTTTTTTTTTTTTTTTGTCTAAGATGTAAACTCAGATGACACTATAAAAGCTGCGTTCTGATTCTCAACGGGAGATCTGTGCTTTGGGAATTTATTATTTTTATATGTATTTGTGTGTGCCTGAGTAAGTTCATATGTACTGTATGCATGCAGGGATCTTGATTAGCCAGAAGAGGCCTTTGGGTCCCTTGGAACTGGAGTTACAGGCCTTGTCGATACCATAAGGATACTAGGAACCAAATCCAGGTCCCCAACAAGAGCCAGAAGTGTGTAACAACTGTACTATTTCCCGGGTGCTCTGGATCTATCCTTTTGACAAAATGAGGTTATTTTCTTACATCAACTTGCTGAGAAGGGCTCATTGTAACCCTCCAACATAGAACATCAGATCAAGCTGTAAAGTAGATGACATTAATTAGATTCCCCCCACCCCCCAACCACTGGGGTTATATGGTTAGCCCTTTCTGCTCTAAATTCCAAGTGATCAAAAGCCCCTGTATTTCGAAAACAAACAAGCAAACAAATAAACCATCTTATGAGACGTCAAGAAGAAATGTGGTAAACCAAAAGCTGCTGTCCCTTCCTGGACTGCTGCTGTTCTTTGATGGCCATGAGAACAGGACTGGGCTTAATCACAGAAGATTCAAACAGATAGAACTTCACAGAATACAGTGTGGAAGGTGGAGTTATGACCTTTCGTGTTTCCCAAAAGTTGTTTCTACTTAATTAGAACAATCTCTCTATATATTTCAGGGGGAGCTATTCTGTGCCTACATTATATTATTTTTTTGTAAATAATTAAGAACTTTACATTTTGTCTAAGGAAGGGTGTCTCACAGTGTACTCACCAGATGAAATATACTGGTCTAATGTGACACAGCTGATTAATGGGTTGCCTTCTGCAGAAGTACCAATTATTTGACTCTGTCGTGACCTTCTATACATTCTCCTCTGCCCCCTGCTCTATGTGTATTTTTATCTACATACTTGGTAAATATAGAGGTTTATGCCCTTCAGAGAAGTCATGAAAATAAATGAGGGAATTTATTTTCCATTCACTTTATTCTATGCAGAATATGCAGTTTGTTTCAACACCACCTATGTGAGGATTGAGGATTGGGGCAATATCACAAGTAGAGACCTGTATTTTGCTTTTCCTAAACACACACACACACACACATAACCACATAACCTTACAGGTCCTATGTCTCTCCTGAAGCCCATGAAGCACATGTGCTGGTTCAGAATTTAAGCATCTAGGCTTGGTTTTTTGTTTGTTTGTTTGTTTGTTTGTTTAATTTTCTTTTGTTTTGGACTACTCTGCCCTGCTTCTAATCTTCATTTGTAATTTAATTGATTATATCTATTTCTCTATTACATCAACTTTATGTCAATTATTAAAAAATTGAACTATTTTCCTGGTAGGGTCTATGTCACCCTTTATTTACAGTCAACACTCAAACACAGCACGGAGAAGAAGGGGAAAAAAATCCCAAACTCCCATAAAATAGTATTACATTAAAAGCTAATTGAACTATCAATATTCGATTTCCTAAAGCATACAAGTGTACATATGTTTACATAAGTATATATATATATATATGTATATATAAGTTTACATATGTTTAAACACTATATATATGTTTATATATGTATATATGTTTATACACTATAAAAGAATATAATCAAGTTACAATCCCTTGAAAAAAATGGAAAACATAAGAATATATACATATATGCCACATATACTTGTGCATACACATACATGTTCACTTGCATAAATAATTTTAAGTGCAAGAAATAAATTAAGTAAAAGAAAAATTCTCCAAACTCACTCATAAGGCAATATTTCAAATACAAAACAAAACATACATTACCTCTCTTTAATAAATGACTCTAGTGTTCTGCCCTATAAACCCTTATTCCTGTTTCCCTTCTACATTTAACACCTCAAGTGGAAGACCCTAAACAATCTTTCAGAAACCTCATATTGTCTCCATTTCTCTTCATTGTACTATAATCCAGGACCCATGACTGCCAATGTAACCTAAACTCTTGGTTATTTTCCTTATTCCTGTTTCCTTTCTACATTTAACACCTCAAGTGGAAGACCCTAAACAATCTTTCAGAAACCTCATATTGTCTCCCTTTCTCTTCATTGTACTATAATCCAGGACCTATGACTACCAATGTAACCTAAATTCTTGGACCAAGTTTCCTGTGTAGTTTTATTTGGGTCTTTCTCTCATCTCTTTCCTTGACATCTTCCTAGCCACCTATTCTCTTCATGACTCTGCCACACTTCTCACCATGCTCTTTCCATTTCCAGGCAGTTTAAACAAATCCCGTTGATCTCCAAACATTTAGAAGTATCTCTCCATCTTTCTGTCAATCCCCAACTTCTAGTAAGCAATTGTAGCTCTTTGGTATCTCACACATGTATTGTTCAGGAAAAGCCTTTGTCATACTTCGTGATCTTTTAGAAGACATTTTATCGACATCTTCCATTCAGAGCCCCATTGTAAGATCCTTAGGACTTATATTGCTTCAGCTCCTTTCAAAAGCTCAAATGTAAGTGTTCTATGTACCCTGGGCACTAACCAAACACTTATAATTTCTCAATAACAATTGAGCCTCTATATCAAACATCAATGAGGATAAACATAAAAAAGCCAAAGACCATAAAATTGCATATTGGAATCAAAGATATTAGTGAAATTTCCCCTGGCTTTATTTAATCTGTGCTCACTTATGTTGTAGTGTGGTAAATATTGGATGAGCATGCACTATAAATAATAGGTACTTTTATGGACATGAGAATGCAATTTCAAACAAAAAAAAATCTTCAGTGTGCCCATAAATATTCTACTTGAAAGAAATATTTCAGGAAAACTGATAAAAAATAAATTAGTATAATAAATACAATATAAAAGATTACAATCTAGTAACAACCATGGGAATAAATAGAAAGCATAACTATTATTTTAGTCTCTGGAGTATATTTAATGAACATGAATTGTTGCTATGCTTATTTATTTTATTATTATTATTGATAATATATACCCATGTAGAATGAATTATTATCATATTCACTATTATCCTCTGTTGTCCGCTCCTGTATCGTTGCTTTCTCCTTTTATCAAAGTCAGAATCTCTGAGAGGGTGAGATTTGAGAAAAGCAGTGAAGCAGAACAGGAAAAAAGCAAGGGGCCTCTGGAAGAGTATTTTCCCAGCAGACTTACAGCCGCTGTGAAGTCCTGAGAAAGACACTTGTATGATGTGCTCAAAGAGCAAGCTCCATGTAGCTAAAGTGGAGTGAGCAAGGATAGTAGAGACAGATGAAGCCACAGAATTAAGAGAAGGAAGGATGCAAGGTCACTCTACCAAACAAAAAATAATATAGAACCATCATCAGGTAATGGTGAGTCTGATCAGGTACAGGAGTGGATGGTCAGGTGGCATGCTGCCCTGTGTGGGAGGCAAGTAGAAGGTGAAAGAGATAGAAAGTAGCAGATTACAAGTGCTCGCACAGATTCTCCCCAATGCACACATGGTCTTTCAGAGCCTGGTGAATATTTCAAGACATCAACTGCTGTAGCTAGCTTCTCAGCAGGGTGTTTCGCTCCACTGCTTTCTAGCCTCTTTTGAATTCTGATGTCTTTTATGCCAACACTCTCCTCACTCTCTTCTTACCATTCTTTATCTAATCGTTTTGGCTGAGCAAAAACATTTGAAGTCAATCCTCTATATGCTGTATGATTCTCCCAGAACCTCCTAAAAATATTAGTCATCATCCCTGAGTTTAAGCATCTTTCTCATTAAGTGGGGAGGAGAATGAGGACTAGAGTCTATCATTCAAACTCAACCAACAAGCTTTCATTCATGCATTTACCTATTGGTTAATGTAACAAACATATTAATCATTCATGAGTTCTCAGGCTCCTTTCTAAGTTGGTTATGCAATTGGAAATAATAGGAAGTCTTTGTTGTGAAAGCTATTTTAGTTCCCAAGAGACCAACAGACAGATGCATACAGAGAACTTCTAATGAGACATGGATAAGAGACAGGAAATAGAGCTACTTAAGATATGAGTCAAGTGAAGGAGAAGAACTTTCAAAAGTCTGGAAAGACATGCTCTAGAAAATTCAAATATCCTTAAACAAAACTCCAAAATACCTTCAGCATATGCTGAGATTTGTAGTCACATTAGTGATGGGACTTTCAACTCCTGATTTATATCCCTAAACAATATTCAATGCTTCTGGGTCAGACTCTCAAAGCATCAGACTCCCCATGCCTCAGTAATGGAAGCCAAGGAGGTTTGTTTGCTTAAACGCTTCCTGAGACATTCGTTGAGGTTCATGAACCACTGCAATAGTGATCTACTTGTAAACAGATCACGTTCTGTCTCTGAACCATTTTCGCTGTCCTTGGGAATCCGTAAGTATGCTTTCGGTGCTACAACCTCATTTAATTATATGCTGGTCTGAAACCATGTTCCCATAGATTTCTAACCTTTGTCCTTATGTCCTATTGAAGACAGAATTCCACCCCACTTGGTCCTTTAGGTAGTTGGGAATAGTGCTTAGACTAATGAATTCCCTCCATCCTTCTACAATATCAGACCTTGGTCCATCACACTCATTTTTAGACACATGAGCTCTATGTACTACACTCATTCCTAAGTACCCAAAAATAACACAACAAAATTTCCCCTTTACGACAATGGAGACAACATCTTCTCATCTTTAGACATCCATTTCCCACAATCTCTCACATGCATCTTCCATGAAAATTCAGAGTACTATTTTACATCTTTTCTTTTTTAATCAATTTATTTAAAAATTTATGAATATATTTGATCAGATTCTTTCCCCGTTCCTAGATTGTCTAAGATTTGCTCTACCCACCCAACTCTTCCTTACCTCCTCTCTCTCTCTCTCTCTCTCTCTCTCTCTCTCTCTCTCTCTCTCTCTCTAGCAAAACAAAGTGATAGTGATTAATACAAAGACCCATAACAACTGTATCTTTCCAATGAATTCTACAATTTACTGTAATTCTTTTCTGATAGTATCTTTGGAAATGGTATTACATGTAAATTCACTTATTTTGTTCAACCTCCTTTGTCTTTGGGGCCAAAAGTTCTCCATAGATAGGATGATGTAATATAGGTGATTTGTCTCACAAAGCACATTCTCTTGAGTTGGCCAATTTTCTTCCTATTTTTCTGCACGAGACACATCAATATTTTCTATGCAGTCATAAAGAATTTTACTCAAAAATTTTTTGATTGACCCAATTAACTTGAACACTAAATCAATGCAGTTCTACTTTTATAATAAAATGGAAATTTTAGATAAATGAAACAGTAACTGAACATTTAATTAAAAAGAACTTTCAGTGTGTTTCAGGGTTAGCTTACATTAGCTATACTCCAAATTTTCTTAGAATGAATCTGATCCATCATTTACAGACACATTTGTGGCTATACATGTTGCAATTATTGAACTAAACATGGTCTTTTTCTTGATACCTGCTGTATGCCGTGGCAAGTTAAGCCCTTTTCTAACATTTATAAGTCTTTGTGCAAAAGTGAAAATGAGATGCATGGTGTGTGTGTGTGTGTGTGTGTGTGTGTGTGTGTGTGTGTGTGTGTGTATGTGTGTGTGTGCACGCACGCGCTATAGATCTAGACAAAAATATTCCATCTTCTAACTTACAAAATTAATCATCAGAGGAGCATAGAAGCCAAGCTTTAATTTAGAATTATCAGATTCATTGGTACCAGGATATCCTGTAGTGTTGCTAACTGAATTCTGACTTTCACTCATGTCAACCAGTCTCCTATACTTAGTAACCCAACCCAAGTATCCAAACACAAACACACTCTCCACAAATACCTGTCATTTGCTTATTCTAATGACTAATGAACACATGGACCCAGGTCATGTCTCTCCTCCTAAAGAATGAGCTATAAAAGGAGGAAAGAGTACAAGCTGGGAGCTGACTAGAAAAGATTTGGTCAAGGACTTAGGGGAGTCCCTCTACTCTAAGTACAGACTTCTAGCTGTAAAGCTGATAGATTTGGAAAAGGATGTGGCAAGGGTCCCGTGGGCTTTTTAATCTGAGATGAAAACGTTGAGACCAAAGCCTGCTAATATTCTGCTTTCTTAGTCTGGATCTAAGCACAATGTACCACTAAGGTAAAAGTAGGATGCTAGAATTTTATAAGCATTTTAATAAGTAGGTCTAAAGTAAAACAGTTTCTGGTTAGTGTCAATTTGCCTGGCGATTATTTAAGAATACTTGTTAATGTGTTTTTAAAGTATTTCATTTATTTCCCCATTGAAACATACCCCCAAAATTGTAAAAAAAAAAAATTCTACAGGATAATTTTCGTCTACTTGTCAGCATAAATTGTGATAATCTCAAAACTTCTTTCCACGTAAACCTACAAGGCAAAGTCTTATCTATCTCTAAATGACCAAACACCTGAAATAAGATATTTTACTCCCCTGGTAACTACGAAGGTAATATTTTAGCAATCTGTAAAGTCTCTTCCAATCTCGCATCCTCCCTGACATGCTATGGACTCCCTATACTCCCACAGGCCTGGGAGGCATGCCCTAGAGCAGTTGTCAAATTTAATGAAAGACACATGTAAAAAGAGAATAGGAGAATCAGAAAAGTAGAAAACAGTGTGTGTGTGTGTGTGTGTGTGTGTGTGTGTGTGTGTGTGTGTGT
>NC_034601.1:36889451-36906841 GCF_900095145.1 Mus pahari
TGGAAGGTGTGCAGTCTGATTTACAACCAGACCCTGAACCCCTTTGAAGAGCAATAAAACATATTTTACCAAAAAAAAAAAAAAAAAAAAAAAGGATTCAAGCTCTTTAAAGGGAGGCTGCCCAGATGTTCATAACAAACCTAAGTAACCTACCACATCATTCCAGATGAAAATTCCAGTCAAGACCAGAAGAGGTTAAGAAATACATAACAGAAAATTTTAGAATACCTTCTTGGATCTAGTTCCTATAAATTCATATTCAGGTTAGGCAGCAAGGGTGTTCTCCATAATTCAATGTATAAACACTTATGGAGCATGTTAAGCTGGTCACCTTGCTAGGTGCTGGACAATAATCAGAAAACCCAGGCATTGTGAAGAGAAACAGCCCAATTGATACAAAATTACTCTCCTGGAGAAGTCTGCAGTCACACAGTGCTTAACACTACTGCAATGCAAATTTTTATGAGTTCTATTGTAAAAACAAAACAGGGGCTATGACTATTTTAAAAGGGGTTTTCCCCTCTATGGTTACTAACAATGACAGTGACATTCAGAATCGATTTAGAATTTTTAAAAAGTTCATACATTGGGTAGTAAAGGAAGGAAAAACTATCCCAAGCAGAAAGACAATCTGAAAGTGTAATGTTCTATTCAGCAAAGCTACCCTTCATATGAGGGAAATAATTCCCTCATATTAAGTTAAACCAAGGTGTTTATTGCTGTCTTCCTTAAGCAATACTTAAACAGAACCGCTTAAGCTCAGATGAGCTATTAAGTAAAAACAAGAGCATATAATCTCACTAGTAAAGGAACAATTATGATCAATACAAAATGATATAACACATTAATCTTAGCACATATATCACTCCTTTTATTCTAGTACAGAAGTTAAAAGGGAAGAGTAAAAAAATCATAAAAATATTTTAATTGATACACAAGATAATATAATTTGTGTTCTTAATAACAAAGTGTATGGATAAGAGTGTACAGGGTTTCATAGTAATTAAAGTTAAATTGTTATGAGCATAAAATAGATTGTTGTAATTATGAAATCATTTATATAAACTTCATAGTAGTTATTAAGAGTACATTCCTAGGAAGGATAAAAATAGAATGATATTAAAAAACAATGAACTATATAAGTTGACAAAATACAAAGGAAGACAGACAACAAAGAAAGACAATAGAGTTGCAGGACAAAAACAGTTAAAAAGTGTTGGTCTTTTACTGTAAATAACTACTGTAAATGGATAAAACTCAATTCCCATATGCTTGCTCACATGAACACAAATGGCAATAAGACCCAAGTATATGCTATCCACAGATACTTAGATGTATTCTTATGGAGAAATAGGGCTGAAACTATGCAAGGATTCAAAGAGATATTTCATGTAAAAATACATTAAAACAAGAAATATAGAAGATACCATGTAATGATGAAAGTGTCCGGTAAAACAAAACATAACAGTAATAAATACACAAGCCCCAAGCATCACAACACTTAAATGTATGAAATGGAGGTTTATAAAACTAGAGGGAGATACAAAGTAGGTGTCTCTAGACCATACATAGAATTATTATTATGGAATGAAGATTCAGAGAAATGACTTTAAGCCGTACCGTACTTCAAATACAGGACTTTCCAAACTCCAGTAGTGGAGAACATGTCCTCCTGTAGTTCACAAGTGACATTCTTAAGAATAGGTCACATGTTTGATCACAAAGTTAGTCTTAGCGTATTTCAGAGTGTTTAGCTCAACAGCAAAATATAAATAACTTGATAGAAAGTTACTGAGGGACTTGATCAGACATTTCTCTAAGGAAGGGATATCAACAGGTAACAAGTATATGAAAAAATATACACTATCACTTGCCAGCAGGAAAACACAAACAATCCTCATATTTGAAACAAACAGGAAACAATATTAAAAAGGAAGTGGATAAATTGAAACTCCTACACTGTTGGTGGGTATATAAAATATTTCAGCAATAGTGGAATGTAGTATAAAGGTTTTTTTAAAATTTTTTTAAAATAGAACTAATATATAGTCAAGTAATGTTACTTGTGAATATTTATTTGAAAAGTTGAACACAGATCTATTAATAAATATCTATTCTGCCATGTTTGTTGTAATATTATTCTTAAAACTCAGGAGGAAGAAACAGCAAAACTACTCACTAATAAATTACTAAAGAAAGAAATGTAGCAGATATTCTTTGGTCATAGAAAATGGAAGAAATACTATAATGATAGAAACTGGACTGGTTACTCATTGAAGATAATGTGCTATGTTAAATTAACTACAGAATGACAAACATATAATTCTACTTATGTGTAGTATCTAAAGTTGTCTAATATAAAACTTATAATACATATTCTCAAGGATAATGAAAATATGGACTAGGAGTAGCTTTCAACAAGTATAGAGCTTCAGTCATACAAGGGGGGGAGTTTTACTAGAAAGGTGTCATGCAAGTTATTTGTAAATGATGATGGTGGTAATGCTAGAAATAATTTATCCTACCTATACATTCACAAGCAAATGTCATGAGGTTAAGGCTGTATTTCATATGGTTTCACAAAGAGCAAATGTTGAAAACATGGATATAAATTCAGTTAGTCTCCATAACTGTCATGTTAGATCATATTATATTCTTTCTTAGGAAGACTTTTTAAAAATAAGCATAAAATTATGAAAATATATTTTAAAGATGTGGCATTTGTCAAGAATTATTCCTTTCTTAAATTGAGGCAAGCTGGAGATATGAGATAGGGAGAGCATGTAGATTTGTGGACAGATGTATTTATAGATGATAGAGATCAATAGATGATGGATGGATAGGTGATAGATAGATAGATAGATAGATAGATAGATAGATAGATAGATAGATAGATAGATAAATAAATTATTTAAACACAAAGACATTCCCTCCCTCTTTAGAGATAAATGATTTTATTACACTCAAATTTTAAACCTGATTTTATTTCTCCAGAGATGATACCAACTTCTGCCCACATTAGAGCCAGCTCTTTTGCAAAATTAAGTTTCTCTAGAAAACAACAAGAATAGGAGAAACACAACAACTTGTGTCCAGATACAAGAAGAAATAAATAAGAAAACCAAAGCTCATGCTTAATCTCCCAAACACCTATCTATTCCTGTGCACAAATATACTCATATATATTCATACATGCACACATAAGCAGCACTAGCCCTATAGATTCACAGTGGAATACAAAGCCTTTGCCCCAGAACGCTGGGCCTGTTGTGAAGCAGTTACATGCTCCTTTCTCTCTCAGCTTAACCATAGACAGTATTCTTATAAATCTAGGAAGTACAAGAAAGAAAGGTCACCTGCAGCTTCTCCCTTGGGGCTAAACAAGACCAGGTGCATAGACACCAAGTGGATTGTGTTGGCATTTAATTTCTAAACTGGGGAAGCTAAATTTAGAATGTCCTATTGACAAGCCACCATCCAGTAGGACAAAGGGAGGGGGGGAAGAGTTCTTCAAGTCTGGTGTGTTCTATCCTGCATAAAGTGGGACAGCAGCACCTCTCCTGTAGCAGGTTATTCCCCTCTTCCTGTATCTCCACAGACACTGTAGATAATGCTAAGACTGGAGGTGAGATTCCACTGAATTTCAGTTTTCTCTCTGTCAATCATACAGCCTTGGGCCATCAGTTACCCTTACCTGACTGGACAGTTTAAGATTAAATGACTCAGTGTGTTGTAAAGATCAGAGAAAGCACAGTGGTGGGCTCATATAAATGACTACATAAAGGGGTGCTGTGATCTACTCTGGCCAGTTCAACTTATTCCATGGTCTTGCAGAGATATTTAGGAGCATAGTGTCTGGGCAACAACGATTACAGAGATAAGGACAAAAACTCTGTTCTTAAGCATCTTGTACCTAATTTAAACATGAAGCTACATAGGGATTTTACTTTAAGCAAAGCATTCACTGGGAGCAGCAATTCATCATCACACTGCCAAAGCCACAGTCAGAACCAGAATAATTGAGCTGGCTGTGTGGTTGGTTTCTGCACCTCCTATCACTCATGTGCCAATGGAAAGTATAACAGGCAGAAGCCTCAGCCAGAGAGAACATAAATAGCCCTTTCCCCTTCAAAACATAACAAGTTAATCTAAGAAGTTATCATCATTTCATAGTCTTGCTTGAATGATTGAGTCTGGATTTGTTTTTACTGAAAACCTTTAATATCATGCCAGATAGCATCATTTATTTCTCAGCTTCAGGAGAAATCTTTGAGCACTTGATTACACTTGGCTGTTTTCTGCCATGGCCAAGAAGAATAATCTGTAACCTTTGCATTACTGGGAATAACATCATCTTATCCTAGGCATGAGCTCGTAATCTCCCCATTTGAGAATCCATGCTTAGACCTTAGGTCTCAGAAGCACTCAAGTAATAAAATGCCAATGTCCATGGCTAAGTGTCAGGGACCGCTGACCTACCAGCTCAGTGAGCTAAAGAGGTTATCAGATAGAACTTTGAAGTTGAACTTGGCTCCTATATACAGCTACAGACAGCATCAGTCCTAGGCGGTGCTCTTGGACTCACACAGACAAGTACTCGAATTCTGAAGACTGCTTCCATTTGAAACACAGAGCGCTTTTAGGAAATAATAATATATAATTAAAATCTATTTGATGAACAGAGGTAATTTTTATATTCAAGGAAGTTGCTGAAGCAGCAGTTTTTCATTCGTTAGCATATTTACCAGGTTAATGTACTGTACTTAATAAAGTAAGCAGTGTTTTATAATCTCCTAGGCAAATTGTGAAAGTAGAAAAAAATGAATAAAATTTTGTTCCATTTTAAGTATCTGAGTCAACAAATTAATCTCTGCTTCTCCTAAGAGAGCTATTTTCCTCCAAAGTGAGCATTCATATATTTAGTGGTTTTGATGAACTTGAAAAAAAAAAGTATTCATTAATGTGGAAAAATGATGCAATGAGGAATGTGTTCATCAGCTTTCCATTGTTGTGAAAATACCAGAAATAATAAGCTTGTAGAAAGAGAAGGCTTTTTTTTAGCTCATTGCTGCAACCCATGGTCCTTGCCCTGTTGCTTTGGGCCTAGGATGGCATGGTCTATCATGGTAATGGGATGAAGCCACAGTGCTGCTAAATTCCATTACATAGGAAACAGAGAGAGGAGAGAAAGGACCAAAATCCCAATATCTTCTTTAAGGTCATGTCCCTAATAACATGATATCTTTCTATTAGTCCTTCCTTCCTAAAGATTTAACCACTTACTATAATACCACAGGCTGAAGACCAAGCCTTCACTTTACTGACTTCTGGGACATTTAAAACCCAAATCTTAAAGGCGAGCAATGTAATAAACGTGGACAAAAATACATGAAATACAGTGACCTTTAAAAATGGTACAAAACAAAGACAATTTTTTTTCAAGAATAGAAAAAAATGTAAAAGGAAAAATGTTTTAGCAGTTTCTGGAAGAAAAGATGAGGTGGTAATAACAATACTTGGGAACCACTTCTGGGAACATGATAAAGAAAAAAATGAGTGAGAGATGGGTCCAATTGCTTCAGAGATTCTGTAATCTCTGCATCGAAGGATTTCATTTCAGAAGGCAGAAACAGTGTAGGAACAAAGACCAGTAATAAACAATCATCTAAAGTGGTAAGAAAAAAAAAAAAAAGAATGGAGAAGAAGAAACAGCAATTGGTTGCAAGTCAGAAGTACTGAAGCAAGTATCCATGATTTGCTTAAAGCTATGGGGTACTTTTTTGCCCTCCTTCACTGCTCACCTTAATATTTTATTTTCCCTCTAAGGTTCCCAGCCTAGGAAATAACCAAGACCATCTGCAGTAAGTCACTCTGTGCCTTGGGATGCAATCATTCTTTCCTTCCCAGCTGCAGGCCCCAGGCAAGTTTCAGGAAGTCATTAGTAGAGGCACTGTTCCTTTACTTGAGATTTTGCAAAACTGTTGGTTTCTTACTTTGAGCTTTTATTAATATATACATGGCAGACCTCATTCATAGAAAAGCAAGGCTCCCTTTTATAAGAGAACATTGTCATTTGCTTTCTGTCCTTTCCCCCCCAGGCTTCCAGAAGCATAAAGGCATATATGCATTGTGTGTACTGTTTTGAAGATAGACAGACTTGGGTGTAGCTTCTGACTTTGGGCAAGGGCTCTGACTTTGTCGCTTTAGCTTTTCTTTCTCCAACATGAAAACGGTGCATTTCACTAGATTCGTGTCCTAAGAAACAAAAGAAATTGCATATAGCCATTTTTTTTTCTACAATAGAATTACTCCTAAGTTTTCATAGTTTGCAATCCCTGGGAAGTGAGTGTTTCAAAGTGTGCCAGCTAACAAATTAAAGATAACCTCAGGGAACATTAAAGTGTGTTTATGTTGTATTAAAGAAAGAAAGCAAAACACTTTCTCTTGGATTCATTGATAATTTGTTTTCTTTCACACTGATTTTTTTTTATTCATTCCTTCTTTGAAAATTCTGACTTTGTGTAGTTATTCATTTTTTATACATCCTGACTTTGGGGAGTGATTTCCAAGAGTGAGCTCCATGCTTTCCATCTGTGTGTACTTTGTAGTTATCAGTCTGTCTGTAGCTTGTCTGTTGTGTCTATCAGATCTGTCCCTGTAACTTATCTGATCAGTCTGGGTGGGAGTCTTTATCTGTCCCTGTGTCTGCTTGATATCTGTCTCTCACAAAGGATTTCACTCTGTATTTGGTGAATGGCACAGAAAACGTGGCCTATAGAGGGAATGATGGATATATTACAGAAATATTTAATAGAGTTTGACAAGGAAGGAGGTCACTTATGGAATTCAACTGACATAGAAGTGCTCAGTACTTTGAGCAGACATTATCAAGCTATTCCCATGTTGCTTCCAACTGTTGCACAAATGTTTGTTGTAAGGTATCTTAAGGCCTGTTGTGTGTTTTCAGCAAATTATTACCACAGTACAAATGTATAAACACACATACATTAGGTTGAGTTGGTGACATGAAGAAACACATAAAGGTTTAGCTATGAATTCACTTAGGTTGTAGAAGCTGATTATGTGGGAAATCCAAGAGCAGAAAGGTCAGTTACATTGTCCTCTTGAAGGCAGATAAAACAAGCTGAGTTCACAGTAGGATTACAGGCTAAATAGAAAGTCTTAAATGATCTCAAGGAGAATTATTAACTTTGCTGTAAGGTCTGCCAAAAGGTCTGTCTTTGGGGGAATCAAAAGATATTTTCATAAAAATTTATCACTACACAAAGTCAGAATTCTCAATGAAGGGATGAATGAGAAAGTCAGTGTAAATAAAAACATAGTTTATAATAACAACAACAAAAGTAATGCCACAAGCATTCTTTTCTAATTTAATATTTTTTACTTATTTACTTATTTGCTGTACATCCCCTCACTGCCCCCTTCCAGTCACCCCCTCCCACAATCCTTCCTCCATCATCCCCTCCCCTTCTCCTCTGAGTGGGTGCACCCCTCCCAGGTATTCCCCTACCCTGGCGCTTCAGTTCTATGTGATGCTAGGTGCTTTCTCTCCCATTGAGACAGGACAAGGCAGCCCAGCTAGAAGAGCATATCCCACAGACAGGCGACAGCTTTGAGATAATCCCTGCCCTATTTGTTCGGGACCCACGTGAAGACCAAGCTATACATCTGCTACATAAATGTGGGTAGGCCTAGGTCCAGCACATTTATATTCTTTGCTTGGTGATTCAGTCTCTGAGAGTCCCAAGAGTCTGGTGAGTTGATTCTGTTGGTCTTCCTGTGGGGTTCCTATCCCTGTTGGGACCCACGATCCTTTCTCCTAGTCTTCCATAAGAGTCCCATGACAACATGCTCCTGTCTGCAAGCATAACAGAGTATCATTAATGGTATTAGGCACTGGAAAAGCATTCTTCTTAATGTGGCACACCTTAAGGTCCAACAGTGTAAATGATTGGATGTTTCTTTCTTCTCTTGACTTGTGTTATATATAAGACAAATAAGAACCGTTGGGTGATGGGAACTTATCCTTAAGATTAAAGAGCTGAAGTTTGAAAGATGCAACAGAAAGTTACATTTCTGCTTGCTCATTGTAGACGTTATGTGTACTAACTTTCATATTCCATTGCATCCGACTCTCTTTGTATTTCAGCTACCAAGCCCCTTGTTGTTTCCTTTCTTTCTTCATTTTTAATTCCTCTACCACTCCCAATCTACTGGACTAAACCACAGACTTCAAAGAAAAGAGGCAGGCTGGAGATCAATCTGCAGAAGAGGCAAGAATCTTCTGTGAGCCCCTGTGTTTGATTCCAAAGACCTCACTGTTGGATGATTGATGTTAGATTTTAAACATTAATATCCTACACTGGAATTCAACATTCGACTTGATGTGACTGATTTACTCAGAGAGTAACAAAGTCCCATGTGTATTCTGCCAAATGAGAATGACTTAAAACAAGGTTGTCTTCATTCACACATTTCTCGTGACCTATGTGTTGACCACCCTTGCTTCTAGACCAGTGTAACCTTGATATTCTAAGTGTTGCATATAGGAGAGATATTTGCATTTGCAGAGCCTTTGAAAGGCAACTATAAAAGGTTGCAGCAAGTGCATTGAATAGTTATATACAGTGATGGAGAAGTAAATAGATGAAAGTGGGAAGACAAGATTTTCAATCTGCCCCGGCCACTAATTAGTTTGGAAATCTCAATCACACTGCTACAAGACTCAAAGACTCTTTCCCCACACTTATACAATAAGGGAGGAGTTGACCTCCTTGATCTCAGAGGTCTCTGGAAGCAGGAAAACTCTGTAGTCAGCAGAACCTTTTACAACTCAGCAGGCAGACACTATAGAAACCCCATCTCATTTCTCCACTTCTAAATTTATCACTTCAGTCATCAACAAGACATTGCCCAATATAAGAGAGCTGAGTGAGGCATATTTGATAGCAAGGCAGTTGTCTTCGCCAAGTTAGGAATGTCAAACTTTACTGGGGTTGTTGATTCTCTGTTAAAGAAAACTAAAGAGAAAGTAGCCAATCCTAGATGGCCCAGTTCCTTAGTAGCTTACATAACCCTCAGCATGGAAAGGGTGGGAAGACATCTCTTTCAGTCCATTTCTATACAGCACAGCAGGCTGCAGGCTTTCATGGCCTTCTGCCTTCCAGGTAAATAAAAGAAGCAAATAGTCCCCGCCTTCCTTCCTCCCCCCTCCCTGCCTCTTTTAAGGTGATTATTCTCTTACCATCTTTGGAGTCTAACTTAAGACACAGTCCTTTCAGTTATAAAAAAATGTTCTGTCCAATTCCATCTTCCCAACTGTGCAGAAGAATGACAAGGGGTTCACAAGAGTGGAGAGACCTCAGAAATCTATGTGGCTGCATACTTGGATTCTCATTCTTCTGGGCACAATAGATGGGGTTTGTCTGACACACAACTAAAAGGGATGGATCTGAGGGTAACGATGAGCATTCTGCCTGCTTGTGAGAAAGTGTGTGTTTCTTGTCTTTTAAAGGGAAAGAAAGAAGTCTGATTAGAATAGGGAAGAAGATGAAGATGGAGCAAGGGCTGTCTCTGACTATCGTGCCTGCCTTTGGATTCCTTCCCTAACTGGGCTGACCTGTCTAGTATCATTGGAAGAGATTATGCAGCAACATGATAGACTGGGGCTGGTTGATGTCTCCAGGAGCCCTGCCGTTTTCTGGGGAGAAGGGGAGGAGGGGTAGTTGGAGAGGGATGTGAGGTAAGAGGGAGGGACTGGGAGGAAGGCAGGTGGGGGAAGCCACCATGGGGGTGTAGAGTGAATAAATAACTTAGTCAATAAAACAAAAAATCAGCTCAAGAAAACAAACAAACAAACAAAAAAGAGCAGGGAAGAGAAAAGAAGCTTCTACTCTGGTTCTTTAGATTCAGGTTTTATTAAAAACAAAAGCCCTTATTGTGACACATTAAAGCGGTGGTAAGTGAATGAAAAACAGAAAAATAAATAAACAGAAAGAACAAGACTGCTCCTAGGTGTGGTGGAGGAGAATGTTTATTGTAAATAAAAAGGAAAGTACCGCCAGTGGTAAGGACATCTGGGAGAATCTAGAGTAAACATGTCCAGGATGAGCTGGGCCATGTGAGGAGAGAGGGGACGATGGAGAGGAGAGCTGGACTTCGAGGCCAGGATGATGAAGGATAGACAAAAAGTCTGGATTATATAGGGAAAGGTAGCTGGGGGAAGATGCATCTGAGCCCTTGGACTGGAGAGTTCAGGGTAGGGGGTCCTGTTGAGTAGCCAGCTATATACTGTAACAAGTAGGGACTGTGGGATGCTGGGAAAACCTGGTGGCCAGATCTGTTTTGATATGTTAAATAGGCACCTGAGCCATTTGGCATCTCAGCTATTTGTCCCAATATTTGAGACTTAAGAGTGAGGTCATTGTAAATTAGGAGAGAAATTGGGTTCACTTGCAAATACAGCAGCAAGCAGAGGTTCTTAGCCAAGAATGGTAGATGGGTGGAAATTTATCAAGAGAAGAGAGTAATGCCTAAACTGAAGTAACATGATGCCTTTTGCCAGCAGGCCAGCATATAACTGATGACATGACTGGTCTATGGTACAGTTAAGGGAAAAGTTTTTAATTTTATGATATAAGATATGAGAGGAGCCAGAGGCTCCCAGAAGAATCCCAGAGCAGAAAGAGAAAGATGACTGAACATGGCCAGCAGGTGAAAGAAGCAGAAGCTGAATGGGAAGGGGAGAGTGGGGGGAGGGGAGGGGGCATAGAGAGGTAGGGGAGTGGAGAGAAAGAAAGGAGAGAGACAGAGAGAGAGACAGAGAGAGACAGAGAGAGTGCATGGGTAAAATAGCAGTGGTGTAAGAAGAATGACTAGCTATGGGGAGGGAAGCCCATGAGCTGGAGGGAGTTTGGGGTAGGAGAGGGGTTCAGAAGGTCTGGGGTGCAAGCATGGACTTTGAACTGCATTGCCCAGAACTTGTAATACTGAGGGAACCTGAAAGACAGCATTTGTCCCTCTGCCTTCTGGAATTTGCAGAAATAAAGTTTCCTGGGGACCTGACAGCCAGGAGTGATCAGACATAAAGGTGAGAATGGCAAAGGATCTGAAAACTTGATCAGAAATGGAAGGGTCAGAGACGGTTACTAAAGTGACTTCTCAGGACTTTTTACTAAAACTGGGCTGTACACAGAAGCCTTGGAGGGAACAACACCAAAGGCAGGGAAGCTTGACTGAAGTGACACCAAGGAAATGGTCTCTGGGGCTCTATCTATAAAGTGTTTAGAAATTTCATTTAGACAATAAGCTAATAAATGAATAAATAAATAGATAGATGGATGGATGTCACTCTTGAACTGTTGACATAGCTCAGTCAATAAGGTACTGAGGTCCAGGGCTCAGTTTTCAGAGCTCACTTTAAAAGCACATGCTTATAATTCTAGCCCTGGGTAGGTGGGAACAGATGGAGACAGGGGGATCCTTGTGGCTCCAGTTGTCCTGGCCTATTAGGTAAGCTATAGAATTCAGAGAGATTCTGACTCATAATCAAGGTGGACAGCTCCCAAGAAATGACACCCAGTGTGCGCACACATGCACACATATGAACATGAACATATACACAGAGAGTCACTCTGTCATATCTGCTTAATGACCAGTGACATATTTGTCTTAGACATTGCGCTGGTCTGAACTACTTTGGTTTCTCTTTATGTCTTTTCTTTGATGCCTTGAATTTTCTTTCTTTCTTTCTTTCTTTCTTTCTTTCTTTCTTTCTTTCTTTCTTTCTTTCTTTTTTTTTTTTTTTTTTTTTTTTTTTTGTGATCCTTGGTTTATGAAGTTTAGTTATCATGGATGTTCTTGTCTTAAAGTCTAGACTGCATTCTCAACATGGCTGAGGCTTGGTGTGACAGGAAACAAATCTCAGCCTGTGACATGTACTACACCGCCCCATCCAACCAAAAAGCGTCTCTGAGAAGCAAGTATTTTGTGACAGTCTACATAAATTATGGATTACTCTGTCTTTATTTTCATACCAAGAAGAGATTCCTCATCAACTGAGAGAGCTTGTTTGCTATTTAGTTTTCTTTTCTTAATGTAGTACTCACACAGAGCTTCAAAAGAGCTGTGTTGAAGGGATGCATTTTAAAACCTGAAACACTTGTGTGCCTTTCCGCTTTCTCCCAGTCGTTGCCCTAGGGAGGCCCAGGGCCCTGAGTCTCCTGGCTGCATCTAGTCAGCTAAGCCCTCAACACAAGGCTTTCCTCTGGGGCCATTCAGTAAATACCACAGAGTGACAGAGCAGAAGCCTGCAGGTCAGAAAGGATGTGGTGTAGTCATCAAGGCCTGGAAGCCAGAGGCATCAACTCAGCTGCACAGAGAAAAGTAACAGAAACCTAGTTGCCAGTCTGAAGGACAGATCAGTCAAAAGGGAAATTAAAATAGCATATTTTTCCCAAGAGGGGGAAAGATTACATGATTTATAGAGGCATGGGCTGTTTGTTTTCTTTTCTCCTAAAAAAAAAAAATCATTAACATGAAGATCCTAGAGTTTATTCAAGCATGTGTCCTTCCTAAAGCCTTGTGCTATGGGCTCTGAAGAGCATATTCAGATAATATTGCTTGCTTGCCCGAATAAACATGGTATATTTTCTAGACCATCAAATTTTACTTAACAAATGAAATTGAGTGGAACCCATGTGTCTGAGATGCAGTATGTATCTCTGTATCTATTATTCCAGTAGAATACGATTGCAAACTCTGCACACGACACGACAAACATAACAAAGAAAAGAAAGCAAATCTGTATTGGTTGGAGAAAAGAGCAGACCCTGTGGGAACTTTGGGATGGGGGGGGGGGACAGGCTGGGTTACCTGTGTCTTGTGTTCTGTTGTGCTGTGTATGCAAGACTTGGAGCTGGGGAAGACAGCGGTCTCAGAAAACCAATGGAATGCAGACCAGAAGAGGTCCCATTGAAGTCAGAAGAGTGAAGAGTA
Organism: Mus pahari; assembly: GCF_900095145.1. Lineage (NCBI taxonomy): Eukaryota > Metazoa > Chordata > Mammalia > Rodentia > Muridae > Mus > Mus pahari. The sequence continues at coordinate 36,902,469 of NC_034601.1, forward strand.
AAAGGCAGTGTAGCAAGAACAGAATATTGAGATGGTAACGACTGCCCCACAGCCAAACCTCACAGAATAAACTGGCTACTGGCTCATTTATGCCTACACAGAGCTGTATGATACCTAGGTGCCTACAGTCGTGGCTGCTGAGAGGCATCCAAGTACCCTAGGGAAGGTGAAGTGACAGAAGGCTATGTGGCAATCTGAGCTTGGCATAGCCTCTGACCAGTGGAACATCCCACCAGTGTCAGTGTGGTACATCTGGGAATCCAGTATTGCTCATGCTCCCTGAAGTAACAAGTCTCTGCCCATTCAGTTGAGCTGATGTTAAAGAGTTTAATAGCAGTTACAAATGCAAAGGAAATAGGAAGAAAAGAAACGTCAACATCCCTCTGACATTTTATATAAAAAATAAGTCAAAACATTACAGAATTAAATGTAAAAAAGAAAAACTATAAACTAGTGTAAACAAACTGTTTTCATGTTATAGATCAGGCATAGTGTTCTTAGAGTTAATTCTGAAAGTATTATCCATACAGGGGAACAAATCAATAAAGTTTCATCCAAATTTAAAAAAAAATCTGCCTTGTAAAGGATCCAGAAGAAGAAGAAGAAAAGAAGATGAAGAAGAGAAGGGGAGGAGGAGGAGGAGGAGGAGGAGGAAGAAGAAGAAGAAGAAGAAGAAGAAGAAGAAGAAGAAGAAGAAGAAGAAGAAGAAGAAGAAGAAGAAGAAGAAGAAGAAGAAGAAGAAGAAGAAGAAGAAGAAGAAGAAGAAGAAGAAGAAGAAGAAACAAGAAACAGACAGAGAAGAAATGTGAACTAGAACTATCCTCTAAAATATATAAATCTATGGAAAGGATTCTATACTCAGCAATAAAGTACAAATATATAATCCAATCTGAAAACTAGAAATATAAATGAATAAACATTTCGATGACAATGAGAAGCAAAATTTTTTTTGGGGGGGGAACAAGTAAATACAAATGTGTGCATCACTAGTGATTTAAAATTTTAAATTAAGCAACAATAAGATATCAGTGTGCAGCCGGGTGTGGGGGCACACGCCTTTAATCCCAGCTCTTGGGAGGCAGAGGCAGGCAGAATTCTGAGTTCAAGGCCAGCCTGGTCTACAGAGTGAGTTAGCCAGGGCTATACAGAGAAACCCTGTCTCAACAAACAAACAAACAAACAAACAAACAAACAAAATGATATCAGCGTGCACCCGTCAAAATGGCTAAACTAAAAATAAATAAACCAAATATAGCAGATATGTGGTGTGGTAAAACTTTGTCACTGCTACATTTGAGGGAATGCAAAATGATGGAGCCACCCTAGGAAAGTGTTTGACACCTACTTCAAGAAATAAGTATATGGTCCAGCAATATTATTCTTAGGTGTTTATTCTAGAAAAAAAATGAAAGTTATGTTCACAGAAAAACCCACATAGAAATATTTGTGGAGCTTTATTTGTAATATCTGAAGAGCAGAAATGACCGAGCTATCTGACAATGGAGGGATGTACAGTGACACATCCATGCAACAGAATTCGGTTCACTAATGATTGACATATGTGGTATATTGGATGATTCTTCAAGAATTGCATTGAAGAAAAAAAAAAGCAAATGCTAAAATGTGCATGCTGTGCAATTCTATTTATGAAACATTTTTTTTTTTCAAAAGATAAACTTATGGAAAAGAAGAACAGATTAGGACTGAATGCTACTAGGTCTATGTGCGGGCCTGGGTACCATGAGGCATGTGTGCAGTCTGTGTTTCTTTGGGGAGCTGAGATAACTTGATCACTTTCACTCAGGAGTTGGAGATAAGCCTCCACAACCTATCAAGACCCCCAAACAGTCAGCACACTTCCAAAAACACACGCATGGAAATTTGTTTTAAAAAATGAAAAATCTCTTCAGATCAGCCCAGTAGTTTCCAAGATAAAGGGAGAGATGTGTTTTGATCTGGTTGGTATATTGGAAACACACCCAGGATCCCAAGGTGAGAAAATTTTGCATCTTGACTTTATTTATGTCATTGCCTTGCCTTTGTTACTGCCCTAGAGTTTTACATTTGCGAGAACAAGTTAGATAATGTGGAGAGATTCCTATACTGTTTCTAACAATTGAAAATGAATCTGTATTTTTAATTATCTCAGAATTTTAAAATATTTATAAATTTAAAAGGGGACAGAGTAGACATGGGAGACATCCTTTATATTATATAAACTGAAATGAGGGCAATGCAAACTTTGCAGTTTTTAGAAAATATAAAATATTAAGAAATTTCACATTTGCCACAAACCATTCAAACTATTGTACATCCTTTCCCATAATAAGACTGTGCATAATTGTCTTCCCAATGGACTGGAGTAAGAAGGCCTGGAAGGAAAAGAGAGAACTCGGTGAGACTCTTGTGCTGTACTTCTTCCTATCTAGAGGTTTAAACATTCTCTTCTAAAACAAAGAGTAATAAAAATGCTTCTTACCTTCCTATTGAACTATTGTAAAGATCAATTAAGAAAATAAATCTGTGATCAGGACAGGATTGTTTTTATTAAGGCAAACAACACAAGATTTATCATGGATTTAGATGAGCCTTAGAAGACCAAAACAAGAACAAAAACAAAAACAAAACAAAAAACAAACAAACAAAAAAAAACAGAACAGGTAATAACATCACACCCAGGCAAACAAGACAAATACATTTATGTTCATCTTTTGGAAGAATAAAATGTGGGCAATGCAAACTTTGGAAAAATGGGTGGAGGAATCTAACTAGAACAATAGCACCAATAGCACGTAACTAGAGCAATATCTTGCAAGTAAACTCCTCTCTAGATTGCCATGGTCTTTATCGTTTCTTACTACGTTCCTCATAATGGTATTCTGAATTCTGCAGAGGATTGTGAACGTTGTCTTGTGTAACAACCCCTTAAAAATCAAATAGGGAAAAGATTTCAAACTATTGAATCACACCACATATTTGGTGATGCATTATTTAAAAAGACTTAGGGAACTAGAAACCACCAGACTAAGTCAATACCTAGAAAGACCAGACACCAAATCAAGATGTATCAAAATCAAAAGGCTGAGAGAGAGCAGTAATTGTATATTACCTCTGAAGAACAGGCAAGTGCTAATGTAGGCTGGATAGTAAAGGACACCAGGGAAAAAAAACAGGCATGGCTAGGCACTTGCCATCCATTTGAAGGTCTTCCAAGTGACTCTTACTCACTCGTCTCTCAGGAAAGAGACAAACATGGTAGATCCATTGTGAGATTGTTCAGACCTAGGGAAGCCAAGTTGGGCACTAGTGTAAATGTGGTGGTTGGGCAAGCAGCTGCACATCAGAATGCTCGGATGAAAGCGCTCAGCACTCCAGAGGGCAGTTGGCATCAGAAATCTGCATCCATGAGATGGCTAGAAAAATGATCAAGGTTAATCAGAGTCTCCTGTTTCTGAAGCTACTTTCCATTTCTAGGCAGATAATGAACCTGAGAAGGCAGTTTGGGCAGGGTTAGAAACAGCATGGGGAGATATAATTATTTTCAGAATTTGAGTCCAAGTTGAGACTTAGGCGGGAAAAAAAAAAAAAGGACAGAATTTAAACACATTTAAAGAGATCATAAATTACAAGCCATCAAGAATGCGTAGGTTTTGAACCCCAAAGAGTGAACTAGAAAAATTTAAGTCACTCTTGCCTGAGGGCCGAGGAGAAGCAGCGCCCGGGGCAGCATCTAACCTTGTGTAGACTGAAGATGAAGAGACAGGGGCTTCAGAAAGAAAAGCAGTAACGGCCTTGACATAGATACTTATTTCCTGCAAATTTGGTATCTAGGATAATTCAAAAATAGTACTTCTTCACACTAAAAGATATAATATTAAGAGCAGCCAGAATAATAATGCTACCTCTGGCGCTATTCCTCCCATGTTCTTCTTTTGTGCTCTGATCACAGCCGAAATACGTTCTATATAAATATCAGAGACTACGTATCAGAAAAGTCACAGGGAAAAGGTCAGGCTCTAAGTAACTTCAGAATCGGGCTTTTAGGGGTAACAGAACAGGAGTCTGCTTTATCCTGTGCGAAATACCATGATAAGTTGGGTTCCAGCTTTTGCACCTCACTGTCTGCAGTGTTTTGGCCTGGAGCCTAGCAGGTACGCAGGCGCAGGCGTACTAGCAAGACAAAGATGGCGTCGAGTCTGCAACCACGTACGCGTACCTTGTTACATTATTGTATGAGACATGATATGGACTACAAAATCTTTCCACTATATACTAAGAGATAAGTTATGAATATTACTTAATCTTTTAGCAAACAAGAATATTTTTAAAGTTTTTTTTCTTATTATTTACCTTTTTTTTTTTTTTTTTTTTTT